>NC_060173.1:95576810-95712190 GCF_021184085.1 Oncorhynchus gorbuscha
ACTATCTCATAAACACACACACAGTGCTACCTAACCCTTAGACTCAGGTGTCAGTAGTGCTACATGATAAGAGCAGTGTGTTTGTTGGCTCTACCACCTATATTGCTGATAACTTATTAATGCCTTCAGCACTCTGTTCCCTCCCAAAGACTCATACAGTATAGGTCTGGCTATGTGGTCCCTCCCTAATCTATCCCCATTGGACTCATCTCTATGTGCTTTGTCTGTTAAAGTGAAACTACAGAGCAGTACCTGAGCAGGGCAGGGGGAGAGAGAGAACTGAGCACAGAAGAGCTACACATACACTACCGGTCAAAAGTTTTAGAACACCTACTCATTCAAGTGTTTTTCTTAATCTTTTATATTTTCTACATTGTAGAATAATAGTGAAGACATCAAAACTATGAAATAACACATATGAAATGTAGTAGTAATGTAGCACTAACCAAAAAAGTGTATTTTACATTTTATTTTTAAGATTCTTCAAATAGCCACACTTTGCCTTGATTACAGCTTTGCACACTCTTGGCATTCTCTCAACCAGCTTCATGAGGTAGTCACCTGGAATTAATTTAAAAGTTCATTTGTCGAATTTCTTTCCTTCTTAATGTGTTTGAGCCAATCAGTTGTGTTGTGACAAGGTAGGGGTGGTATACAGAAGATAGTCCTATTTGATAAAAGACCAAGTCCATATTATGGCAAGAACAGCTCAAATAAGCAAAGAGAAACAACAATCCATCATTACTTTAAGACATGAAGGTAAGTCAATATGGAATATTGCAAGAACTTTGAAAGTTTCTTCAAGTGCAGTTGCAAAAACCATCAAGCGCTATGATGAAACTGGCTCTGATGAGGACCACCACAGGAAAGTAAGACCCAGAATTACCTCTGCTGCAGAGGATAAGTTCCTTAGAGTTACCAGCCTCAGAAATTGCAGCCCAAATAAATGCTTCACAGAGTTCAAGTAACTGTCATTTGTCAGTTGTGCAGAGGTGAGTACGGAGTCAGGCGCAGGACACAGAACTGAGGAAAACAACGTACTTTACTCTGAAAAATAATCAGCCAATAAATCCACGCAGGGAATAACAAACCCTAAAACATAATGAGAACCAGAGGGTTAATTAGGGAAATAATAATGACATAATTGGAACCAGAGGGTTAATTAGGGAAATAATAATAACATAATGGGAACCAGAGGGTTAATTAGGGAAATAATAATAACATAATGGGAACCAGAAGGTTAATTAGGGAAATAATAATAACATAATGAGAACCAGAGGGTTAATTAGGGAAATAATAATAACATAATGGGAACCAGAGGGTTAATTAGGGAAATAATAATAACATAATGGGAACCAGAGGGTTAATTAGGGAAATAATAATAACATAATGGGAACCAGAGGGTTAATTAGGGAAATAATAATAACATAATGGGAACCAGAGGGTTAATTAGGGAAATAATAATAACATAATGGGAACCAGAGGGTTAATTAGGGAAATAATAATAACATAATGGGAACCAGAGAGTTAATTAGGGAAATAATAATAACATAATGGGAACCAGAGGGTTAATTAGGGAAATAATAATAACATAATGGGAACCAGAGGGTTAATTAGGGAAATAATAATAACATAATGGGAACCAGAGGGTTAATTAGGGAAATAATAATAACATAATGGGAACCAGAAGGGTTAATTAGGGAAATAATAATAACATAATGGGAACCAGAGGGTTAATTAGGGAAATAATAATAACATAATGGGAACCAGAGGGTTAATTAGGGAAATAATAATAACATAATGGGAACCAGAGGGTTAATTAGGGAAATAATAATAACATAATGGGAACCAGAGGGTTAATTAGGGAAATAATAATAACATAATGGGAACCAGAAGGTTAATTAGGGAAATAATAATAACATAATGGGAACCAGAGGGTTAATTAGGGAAATAATAATAACATAATGGGAACCAGAGGGTTAATTAGGGAAATAATAATAACATAATGGGAACCAGAGGGTTAATTAGGGAAATAATAATAACATAATGGGAACCAGAGGGTTAATTAGGGAAATAATAATAACATAATGGGAACCAGAGGGTTAATTAGGGAAATAATAATAACATAATGGGAACCAGAGGGTTAATTAGGGAAATAATAATAACATAATGGGAACCAGAGGGTTAATTAGGGAAATAATAATAACATAATGGGAACCAGAGGGTTAATTAGGGAAATAATAATAACATAATGGGAACCAGAGGGTTAATTAGGGAAATAATAATAACATAATGGGAACCAGAGGGTTAATTAGGGAAATAATAATAACATAATGGGAACCAGAGGGTTAATTAGGGAAATAATAATAACATAATGGGAACCAGAGGGTTAATTAGGGAAATAATAATAACATAATGGGAACCAGAGGGTTAATTAGGGAAATAATAATAACATAATGGGAACCAGAGGGTTAATTAGGAAAATAATAATAACATAATGGGAACCAGAGGGTTAATTAGGGAAATAATAATAACATAATGGGAACCAGAGGGTTAATTAGGGAAATAATAATAACATAATGGGAACCAGAGGGTTAATTAGGGAAATAATAATAACATAATGGGAACCAGAGGGTTAATTAGGGAAATAATAATAACATAATGGGAACCAGAGGGTTAATTAGGGAAATAATAATAACATAATGGGAACCAGAGGGTTAATTAGGGAAATAATAATAACATAATGGGAACCAGAGGGTTAATTAGGGAAATAATAATAACATAATGGGAACCAGGTGTGTACAATCAAGACATAACAAATGGAAACAGAAACGTGGATCGGTGGCAGCTAGAAAGCCGGTGACGACGACCGCCGAACGCCGCCCGAACAAGGAGAGGCACCAACTTCGGCGGAAGTCGTGACAGTAACAGACACATCTCAACTTCAACTGTTCAGTGGAGACTGCGTGAATCAGGTCTTCATGGTCGAATTGCTGGAAAGAAACCACTACTAAAGGACACCAATAAGAAGAAGAGACTTGATTGGGCCAAGAAACACGAGCAATGGACATTAGACCAGTAGAAATCTGTCCTTTGGTCTGATGAGTTCAAATCGGAGATTTTTGGTTCCGACCCCTGTGTCTTTGTGAGAAGCGGTGTGGGTGAACGGATGATCTCTGCATGTGTATTTCCCACCGTAAAGCATGGAGGAGGAGGTGTTATGGTGTGGGGTTGCTTTGCTGGTGACACTGTCTGTGATTTATTTAGAATTCAAGACACACTTAACCACCATGGCCACCACAGCATTCTGCAGCGATAAGCCATCCCATCTGGTTTGGGCTTAGTGGGACTATCGTTTTCTTTTCAACAGGACAATGACCCAACACACCTCCAGGCGGTGTAAGGGCTATTTAACCAAGAAGAAGAGTGATGGAGTGCTGCATTAGTTTACCTGGCCTCCACAATCCCCCGACCTCAACAAAATTGAGATGGTTTGGGATGAGTTGGACCGCAGAGTGAAGGGAAAGCAGCCAACAAGCGCTCAGCATATGTGGGAACTCATTCAAGACTGTTGGAAAAGCATTCCAGGTGAAGCTGGTTGAGAGAATGCTAAGCGTGTGCAAAGCTGTCATCAAGGCAAAGGATGGCTATTTTTTTACACTTTCTTTTGTTACAACATGATTCCATATGTGTTATTTCATAGTTTTGATGTCTTCACTATTATTCTACAATGTAGAAAATAGTCCAAATAAAGAAAAACCCTTGAATGAGTAGATGTTCTAAAACGTTTGACCTGTAGTGTACAACTACAGAGGAGAAACACCCTGTAGGTCTGTTTTACCTCAGGAGGATATTTAGCAGGAAAAAATGTTTGTGTGTTTGTAGCTTGTTGTCAACTGGTTGTATATCAATGTGAGTGGCATCACCTTCCTGACAACTCTTGACTCAATAGTCACTCCCAGAAAGAGAAACTAGTAACTAACTCTCTAAAATAATATTTGTTTATTGTTTTTTGAGAATGGTAATCCTGATATGGAATGGTGCATACATGCTATATGTGTGTTCAGGTAAATATATACTTGAATTCTTGTAAGTCTGGTCGTCATAGTGTTTGGTTATGTGTAATCGGGTTAGTATCGTTGTGTCTGAAAGAGAGGACTGTGTGAAAAACCTCTCAGATGACTGAGCAGAGAAGACAATGTTCTGAGCACTCTTCCAGCTCACATACAATTAAAATCAAATCCACAGGTGGCTGTGTGTGTGTTCTGTTCTGGTTCTGCCTGATACAACAGTCCATTAGCAGTTATAGCAGATAAGGATTCCTTCAGATGGAAACCAGCAGAGACAGCTCACCCTGTCTCTCCCTGCAGCCATATCAGTCCTTGGTGAACATTACCTGGCCATTCACATTGCAGCACATTCCACTACTGTTCATGTGGAAACACTATACATCACGGCCCTATCATGTTTAAAAATAATTATTTTTAACTAGGCAAGTCAGTTAAGAACAAATTCTTATTTACAATGACGGCCTACTGGGGAACAGTGGGTTAACTGCCTTGTTCAGAGGCAGAACGACAGATTTGTACCTTGTCACCTTTTGGTTACTGGCCCAACGCTCTAACCACTAGGCTACCTGCCATTCCAGGAGCTGGCAGGCAGGAGTGGGGAGGGGAGTGTCACATACCTTTGTCATGTCCCATTTACAACATTGGTGCACCGTGTATGGTTCCCCTGTCACACCCCAATGAGGAATGGACAGTTCAAACATTTCAAACACACAAATCAAATCAAAATCAAATCAAATTTTATTTGTCACATACACATGGTTAGCAGATGTTAATGCGAGTGTAGCGAAATGCTTGTGCTTCTAGTTCCGACAATGCAGTGATAACCAACAAGTAATGTAACTAACAATTCCAAAACTACTGTCTTATACACAGTGTAAGGGGATAAGGAACATGTACATAAGGATATATGAATGAGTGATGGTACAGAGCAGCATACAGTAGATGGTATCGAGTACAGTATATACATATGAGATGAGTGTGTAGACAAAGTAAACAAAGTGGCATAGTTAAAGTGGCTAGTGATACATGTGTTACATAAGGATGCAGTCGATGATGTAGAGTACAGTATATACATATGCATATGAGATTAATAATGTAGGTTAAGTAACATTATATAAGGTAGCATTGTTTAAAGTGGCTAGTGATATATTTACATCATTTCCCATCAATTCCCATTATTAAAATGGCTGGAGTTGGGTCAGTGTCAATGACAGTGTGTTGGCAGCAGCCACTTAGTGTTAGTGGTGGCTGTTTAACAGTCTGATGGCCTTGAGATAGAAGCTGTTTTTCAGTCTCTCGGTCCCAGCTTTGATATTATTATTATTATTATTATTATTATTATTATTATTATGATGCACCTGTACTGACCTCGCCTTCTGGATGAAGGCCTTCTGGATGATAGCGGGGTGAACAGGGGTGAACAGGCAGTGGTTCGGGTGGTTGATGTCCTTGATGATCTTTATGGCCTTCCTGTAACAACGGGTGGTGTAGGTGTCCTGGAGGGCAGGTAGTTTGCCCCCGGTGATGCGTTGTGCAGTCCTCACTACCCTCTGGAGAGCCTTACGGTTGAGGGCGGAGCAGTTGCCGTACCAGGCGGTGATACAGCCCGCCAGGATGCTCTCGATTGTGCATCTGTAGAAGTTTGTGAGTGCTTTTGGTGACAAGCCGAATTTCTTCAGCCTCCTGAGGTTGAATAGGCGCTGCTGCGCCTTCTTCACGACGCTGTCAGTGTGAGTGGACCAATTCAGTTTGTCTGTGATGTGTATGCCGAGGAACTTAAAACTAGCTACCCTCTCCACTACTGTTCCATCGATGTGGATAGGGGGTGTTCCCTCTGCTGTTTCCTGAAGTCCACAATCATCTCCTTAGTTTTGTTGACGTTGAGTGTGAGGTTATTTTCCTGACACCACACTCCGAGGGCCCTCACCTCCTCCCTGTAGGCCGTCTCGTCGTTGTTGGTAATCAAGCCTACCACTGTTGTGTCGTCCGCAAACTTGATGATTGAGTTGGAGGCGTGCGTGGCCACGCAGTCGTGGGTGAACAGGGAGTACAGGAGAGGGCTCAGAACGCACCCTTGTGGGGCCCCGTGTTGAGGATCAGCGGGGAGGAGATGTTGTTGCCTACCCTCACCACCTGGGGCGGCCCGTCAGGAAGTCCAGTACCCAGTTGCACAGGGCGGGGTCGAGACCCAGGGTCTCGAGCTTGATGACGAGCTTGGAGGGTACTATGGTGTTGAATGCCGAGCTGTAGTCGATGAACAGCATTCTCACATAGGTATTTCTCTTGTCCAGGTGGGTTAGGGCAGTGTGCAGTGTGGTTGAGATTGCATCGTCTGTGGACCTATTTGGGCGGTAAGCAAATTGGAGTGGGTCTAGGGTGTCAGGTAGGGTGGAGGTGATATGGTCCTTGACTAGTCTCTCAAAGCACTTCATGATGACGGAAGTGAGTGCTACGGGGCGGTAGTCGTTTAGCTCAGTTACCTTAGCTTTCTTGGGAACAGGAACAATGGTGGCCCTCTTGAAGCATGTGGGAACAGCAGACTGGTATAGGGATTGATTGAATATGTCCGTAAACACACCGGCCAGCTGGTCACACATCAAGAGTGAGAGTGACAGAATCTGGTATGAGCCAGCCCGTGATCACAACCATCCTAACCATCTCATGACATCGTCACCATGTAATATTGTTTCCGAAATGTTTCAGACAGAAGGCACAGTGTTGAGAGGGTCTAAGTCAGGGAAGGTAAGCTGATCCTAGATCTGCATCTACAGGCAACTTATGTCTAGGGCTCTCCAGCATTAAAGTTCTGGTCGACTGGTCCAGTAGACAGGATGGTGTGTGCTTTTAAAACAGTCTGAGAAGTGAGGAAGTTAAGCCTTGGTTCAGTCTCTGTGTAACTGAGAATCCTTGAATGCAGGGTTAATCAGCTGGAATCAGCTTCCCTTTGTGTGTCCTGTTTTGAAACCCCTTGGCCGTCACAGTCTCTGGACTGTCTGCTTGGAGACAGAGTGAGAAACCATGAGAGTATCCAGTATCCATCTCACCTTGGCCTCATGTGCGACAACACACAGATGGCATTAGGGTTCTGAGTGTGTGCTCCATAAAAGCCATAAAAGATGAAATAAATAAATGGTATAATTTTGAAATAAACACATCATCTCTCCATGACAACTTCATTGGATGGACATCACCCACTACACACAAAACATGATGAATGTCTGCACCTCACGCGTGCAAGACAAGTGTGAATGTGTGTGTGTTTAGCCTGTCAGAGCTCGACCCAGTTTCCTTGCTGTGGGTTGGCACCAATGGTCAGCACTAACAGAGGGACAGCGGGTCATTCACCAAGGCTGGTACACACGCGTGTGTGTTGTGGAAACCTGCCTGGTGTGTGTGTGTTGACCTTGGCTGCTTGTAAGAGATCCAGCTGCCTTGGAACAGGCCTCAGCATTTTACAGCAGGGCAGGGCCACGGAGGGAAGTCATTTACCAGTCTGTTTACCTAAAACACACCGACACACACAGGGACTGATTGTAATTCTATTTCTCCAATCTGATGCTAATTTTGTTATTGCTGCTATTTCTGTCTGGTAGAGAGGCTGCCTGTCTGATGTGTCTCTGAGCAAATCTAGGTATCTGATCATGGTGGGTTTGTGTGTACTGCCTCATGGCTGCAGAATGATGAGCAGGGTCTTTGAAAACACACACACACACGGTGACAAACTCAGACATGGTCACACACCTCCAGACGCACACATGCACACAGAGATTCACTCAGATTTACACATACACACACACACACACACACACACACACACACACATACATACATACACACACAGCGTGACAGGATACCGTTGCAGAATTAATGATGTTGCAGACTGCAAGAGAGGGGAGGGAGGACTGTGTTGAGCTGTTACATATTCATAAGGTCATTAAAACTAGACCCGGCCTTTAAAACCATCCATTAACACAGGAGGGCACTGTAATATCTCACCTAATATCTCAAAGCTTGTTCCTTTACCAGTCATGCCAATTAAGCATATTTGATACAATAAAAGTGTTATTATTGTTAAGAGAAGGAATGTTAAACTGAACTCAGTGGTTGGATACTACTACAGGAGAAAAGGGGGCGGGGTAGAGAGAGAGAGCCAGAGAGAAGGGGTGTGGTAGAGAGAGGGACAGAGAGAAGGGGGCGGGGTAGAGAGAGGGACAGAGAGAAGGGGGCGGGGTAGAGAGAGGGACAGAGAGAAGGGGGCGGGGTAGAGAGAGGGACAGAGAGAAGGGGTGGGGTAGAGGGAGGGACAGAGAGAAGGGATGGGGTAGAGAGAGGGACAGAGAGAAGGGGTGGGGTAGAGGGAGGGACAGAGAGAAGGGGGCGGGGTAGAGAGAGGGACAGAGAGAAGGGGTGGGGTAGAGGGAGGGACAGAGAGAAGGGATGGGGTAGAGAGAGGGACAGAGAGAAGGGGGCGGGGTAGAGAGAGGGACAGAGAGAAGGGGTGGGGTAGAGGGAGGGACAGAGAGAAGGGATGGGGTAGAGAGAGGGACAGAGAGAAGGGGTGGGGTAGAGGGAGGGACAGAGAGAAGGGATGGGTTAGAGAGAGGGACAGAGATAAGGGATGGGGTAGAGAGAGGGACAGAGATAAGGGATGGGGTAGAGAGAGGGACAGAGAGAAGGGCGGGGTAGAGGGAGGGACAGAGAGAAGGGATGGGGTAGAGAGAGGGACAGAGATAAGGGATGGGGTAGAGAGAGGGACAGAGATAAGGGATGGGGTAGAGAGAGGGACAGAGATAAGGGATGGGGTAGAGAGAGGGACAGAGAGAAGGGCGGGGTAGAGGGAGGGACAGAGAGAAGGGATGGGGTAGAGAGAGGGACAGAGATAAGCGATGGGGTAGAGAGAGGGACAGAGATAAGGGATGGGGTAGAGAGAGGGACAGAGAGAAGGGATGGGAGATACAGTGAAAACAACGAGAGGAATGCGGTTGTGAATATAGGTACAAAAGAGGCCATGTCTCGTCTTACTGAGGGAGGAACATCAAAGTAGCAGACAGTCTCCCAGTTTATACTGGCACACACCCTGGATAGAGGGGAGAAAGACATGGTGAGAAACGCACACAGTAATGGCAAGCTTCATCCTTCCATATAATGCTGCGTGCGTGTGTTTCAGCATTTGAGTGTGTGTGTGTCACATCTTCCTGAACTTAGATATCTCTGTGTGTGTGTGTGTGTGTGTGTGTGTGTGTGTGTGTGTGTGTGTGTGTGTGTGTCCATCAGCGTGTGTGAGCCCTTGCCAATGCGCACTCTGGGCCCGCTGCCCCTCGTTCTTGCGTTCTCTGGGTTTTTCAGGCCTGTGGTCATTGTAGTTCTATTATCCAGTGCTGCTTTATCCCGTTAAAGGTTAGCAGCTAAATCAGACCGCAACGCTGGGGTTTTACCATGCACTGCAGTGTAGAGAATGTGAGCTGAGCTGAGCGTGTGTGTGTGTGTGTGTGTGTGTGTGTGTGTGTGTGTGTGTGTGTGTGTGTGTGTGTGTGTGTGTGTGTGTGTGTGTGTGTGTGTGTGTGTGTGTGTGTGTGTGTGTGTGTGTGTGTGTGTGTGTAATGATCTTCGTCTGTTGTTTGTAGAAAGTTAGACCGAAATGCAGCGTGTAGGTTACTCATGACTTTTAATGAAGATAATACGGTACATGAAATAACGGAAGAAGAAAACAACAAACGAGTTAAACTAATACAGCCTATCTGGTGACTAACACAAAGACAGGTACAATCACCCACCAAATACAACGCGCACTCAGGCTGCCTAAATACGGTTCCCAATCCGAGACAACGAGAATCAGCTGACTCCAATTAGGAATCGCCTCAGGCAGCCAAGCCTAACTAGACACACCCCTACTAATACACACTCCTAATTAATACAAACCCCAATACGAAATACAACATATAAACCCATGTCACACCCTGGCCTACCCAAACATATAACAAAAACACAAGATACAATGACCAAGGCGTGACAGTGTGTGTGTGTGTGTGTGTGTGTGTGTGTGTGTGTGTGTGTGTGTGTGTGTGTGTGTGTGTGTGTGTGTGTGTGTGTGTGTGTGTGTGTGTGTGTGTGTGTGTGTGTGTGTGTGCACGCACATTATGATCCTGTCTACACACACACACATAAAAAAATACTACAGTTTACTATATAATACTACTGTACTAACTATAGAATTCTGTAGTAAAATGTAGTATACTGTAAAATACTATACTACTGTCACGTTCTGACTTTTATTTCCTTTGTTTTGTATTTATTTTAGTATGGTCAGGGCGTGAGTTGGGTGGGCAGTCTATGTTTGTTTTTCTATGTTTTGGGGTATTTCTATGTTTCGGCCTAGTATGGTTCTCAATCAGAGGCAGGTGTCATTAGTTGTCTCTGATTGAGAATCATACTTAGGTAGCCTGGGTTTCACTGTTTTTTTTTTTTTCACTGTGTTTTGTGGGTGATTGTTCCTGTCTCTGTGTTTTGCACCAGATAGGGCTGTTTTTGGTTTTCCACGTTTATTGTTTTGTGGTGTTCGTGTTTATCTGTTTTTATTAAACATGAATCAATATAACCACGTTGCGTTTTGGTCCTCCTCTACTTCTCCACAGGAAAACCCTCTACCCTGCTGGCCTCTATAACGCTGACCTCAATCACCCTCTTAAACATCCCATCCCTCTTTCACCTCTTTCTCTCCCCCCTCGTCACCTGCCCTAGGCCTTGTCACCTGCCCTAGGCCTTGTCACCTGCCCTAGGCCTTGTCACCTGCCCTAGGCCTTGTTTCCTGCCCTAGGCCTTGTTTCCTGCCCTAGGCCTTGTTTCCTGTACCCTTCTTAGTCTTTACCCCATATTCTGTTTTTCTTTCTTTTTCCTACCCTTTTTCTCCTTGCTTATGTACCTGTGTGACTGGCGTGAGGTGAGCTTCAGTCAAAACGTCTGGGGCCACTGGAGGGTGTGTATGCATGCCTGTGTATGAGTCCACGTGCACTCTTTAAAGATTAGCCGGGTTCCACTTTGTCACCCAGGCAGCCTCAACAACTCATCATCGACGGCTTCAGATATCCTAACAATAACATTCACTAGCAAACCCTCTATTAACTAGGACTGACTGCCCTGTCTGTCAGCTGCCATATGTACATGTAGAAAGCTTTGTGTTTGTGGTTGCAGCTCCATCTCCAGTCACAGCACTAGCTCTAGTCCAGTCAATCACCTGTAGCCAGACAAGCCCATTCCGGGTCCTAGTACAGTACATGGTGCACGTGTCCCGTACATCAGCCTGTCAGCTTTCTATTAAGTCCCTAATGGCCCTGAGAGAGAATAATCCACAGTGGATAGACACCCAAGGGAGGGGTGGGAGGGGCTCTGATGGAAACACTTGTCCCACTTTCCACTTCTGACCTAAATATCTGCTGCATCTGCTTGCCTTCTCTTTACTAGCCTACTGCGTCCCAGATGTAACTGCCAAGAGACAATGGGAGAGAGACGGTGGATTCTCTCCGGATATCTGGCTATGCCCCTTACAAAAAAAACAACGTGAATTTTTCATGTGAGAAAAAAATGCATGTGGTTTTCAGACACGTTGTCACGGCTCCTGTCAAAAGGAGAGGACCAAAGCGCAGCGTGGAAAGTGTTCATGATTTTATTTTCAAAAAACACTCAAACAAAATAACCAAAGTGAAAGCGAGCAGCTGTCAGGTAGAGACACTAAACAGAAAACAAGATCCCACAAAACCCAAAAGGAGAATGACAACTTATTTATGATCCCCAATCAGAGACAACGATAGACAGCTGCCTCTGATTGGGAACCACACACACACACACGGCCAAAAACAGAAATAGAAAACATAGACTTTCCCACCGGAGTCACACCCTGACCTAACCAAACATGGAGAATAAAAAGGATCTCTAAGGTCAGGGCGTGACACACGTGTGGAGTTTTCGCATGTTCATGTTTTCATGTGTACGTTTTTAACATGGAAAAAAATACATGTGGTGTTCAGACACGTGAAGTTTTCACGTTTTTTTTGTAAGGTCGCAGAAAGGTTTCTAGTTTTCAAGCTAGATGAACATTCAATCAAAGGATGTTGCCACAGTGGATGGCTGTGCCTGCAGGTGCAGAGTGATTAGAAGTGGTGGTCTAGCTCAGGATATTGTTGAGTGCCTTATGAAAAGGAATAATGACAAGTTGTGTCCTATGGAAAAAACTGTACATGAAGAGAGCAGTAGAACTTCAAACGTAGGCCCACACCAGAACCAAAACAGGCACTAGCTTATGTCATACCTGACACATGTACATTGTTCCTTTCTTCCTTCTCCCCTTACCTCCCTCTCTCTCTGTCGTTCTCTTCAATTCTTCCATGGGGTTAACTCAGTTCTCAAAATGTGGCATAGTGGGATGCAGAGCCAGTGTGGTAGTGTGGCAGGTTGAACCCAGGACACGAGAGTACTGAGAGACAGAATAGAACAGCAGCATGTAAAAGCTGGAGCTGCATTTATGTCATCTCTTATTCATCACTAGAGCAGAGTAGCCTACCATACAGGGTCTGGGGAGAGTGGCAGGGAGAGAGCAGCACACAGAGGCATGATGAAGAAGATTAGCTCAAACAATATAGCAGGCAGAAGCTGAGAAAGCCTTTCTTTCTTCCCAATTACAATGCTGGATAGGAATTGGGAAAGTGAAGGAGAAAAAAAACATTATTTCTCTCAGATCATCATATAGCATTTGTGTCGGTGTGTGTGACATTTAAAATGTCATCTGAGTCACTGGGGTTATTATATGATCCCCAAGCAATTACTGTAGCATTTAGCCCTGTAGAGAGGGACAGTGTGTGTGTGTGTGTGTGTGTGTGTGTGTGTGTGTGTGTGTGTGTGTGTGTGTGTGTGTGTGTGTGTGTGTGTGTGTGTGTGTGTGTGTGTGTGTGTGTGTGTGTGTGTGTGTGTGTGTGTGTGTGTGTGCGTGCGTGCGTGCGTGCGTGCGTGCGTGCGTGTGTGTGTGTGTGACTACTCAGAGACCTAGCTTTCTGTTCATCTGACACCCCCCACACACACACACACACACACACACACACACACACACACACACACACACACACACACACACACACACACACACACACACACACACACACACACACACACACACACACATATCCTCCATATCTGCCTGACATTACCTGGATTCCTCTCCTGTTTCAGGCCTGTGTTCAGCTAGCAGCAGCTGCTATTTACCTTCCTCTCTGATCCTGTTGTAAAAACATAAACATTTGTTAAATCCACTTCATCAGTGTAGATGATGGATTGTGTATGTGTGTCATTCAGAGTATGAACAGGCCAGACAAAATATTGAAGTGCCTTTAAACGGGTTATGGTAGTGCAAGGCGTGTGTCAAGACCTGCAACACTGCTGGGTTTTTCATCCTCAACAGTTTTCTATGTGTATCAAAAATGTTCCACCTCCCAAAGGACACAGAGCCAACTTGACACAACTGTGGGAAGCATTTGAGTCAACATGGGCCAGCTTTCCACACCTTGTAAAGCCCAGACAAACTGAGGCTATTCAGCGGGCAAAAGGAAGGTGTTCTTAATGTTTTGTACACTCAGTGTACATATGCTGTGCATACATATACACAGACGTCTGTAGAAGGGGGGGGCAACAGCAGCATAATTAGGGGGTAAATTGGAGGTAAACTGGTCTGAAAGTGGGTCAGATATTCTCTCTGTTTCACTGCAGAAATAGATGGTGTACTATAGAGGGTGGAGTTGTCTTACAATGACAGGGTTTTACTGTCACAAAGGATGGGGTGGAACTGTATAGTGTGTTATTAGCACCGCATGTCAACATTCCTGCGTGTATGTGTGCGTGCGTGCATGTGTGTGTGTGTGTGTGGTGCATGCATGCGTGTGGGGTCTATGGGTCTGGGTGTGTACACTGTAACAGGTTACACCTCCTGTCCTGCAGGTATTTTGCTTTCTGTGACAAAGTACCATACCAGAGTTGGCCTCATTCCATAGTGTTAGAGGGGTTAGAATGGGATTCAAGCAGTTATAGGGTAAATAAAAGGTCTGACACAGCCATCGAACAGAGACAACAAAGGCTACAGGGAACTACAGGGTGAAAGACGACTCCACTGACTCCTTATAGAACTGTCCCAAAACCAGGGTTGACTTTCTGTTGGCCAACATACCATCAAGCATAAACAATGTTCAGACTGCCAATGAGATGATTTCCACAATGACCCTACTCTATTATGTGAGTCTGTTAAACCAGGTGAGAGTGTCCTACTAGCACAATAACAACACAGTATGTCGCTGTGAAATCCATCCTCATTCCCATTGATTAGAGCCCCGGGACACAGATATGATGACTTCCCGCCAAAGCATGTTGAATTCGTATGGTTCACACACAAGCTAAACTCACAGGGGTCACATTCAGCCTCTCTGTACTTGAGAGGAGTCATTGGCATGCTCCTCATTGCTGAGGTAGGCTGGGACATGCCTGAGTAGAATAAGCAATATAGTCATGGATCCTCAATAGGAGCAGGCATGTAGGACCTAAATCTCCAATCTCTCTCTCCTCTCTCTCTCTTTCTCTCTATTTATGTCTCTCTCTCTCTCTCCCTCTATCTTTATGTCTCTCTCTCCCTCGCTCTTTCTCACTTTCTCTCTCATCTCTCAGTGCTGCCTTTTATCCTCTACCTTTCCTTGCTCCCTCCTCTCCTCCCCTCTCCTCTTTCTTCCCCTCCCTCCTTGCTCCCTCCTCTCCTCCCCTCTCCTCTTTCTTCCCCTCCCTCCTTTCTCCCTCCTCTCCTCACCTCTCCTCTTTCTTCCCCTCCCTCCTTTCTCCCGATCTCCTCACCTCGTCTGCTGCTCTACTCTACTTTAACCCTGTCCTCTGCTTTCCATGTGTCCTTGGGCTGGGCTGAGACTGCCCTCCACATACAGAAGCAAGGTAGACCACACACACTCACTGCATAGTCACAATAAACACACAACAAACACATCTAAGTGTGTCAAAGCTGAGTGCTTCCTATTGGAGGTTGTTGCGCTGCAATTTGGCTGAATATAGGCCTAGATACCCAAATAAAATAAAATACAATTTTACAGATACTGTGGGAAAGAGGAGACAAACTGTTGTTGCAAAGTGAACTGATGCATTTGACTTAACGATGTGCAGTGCTGTGCAACACCATTAATAAAAAAGAGCCAAAATGACACTGTGAACAGAGAACACACAATTAATTGGTTGAAATGACTGGAAATCTTACATAGGCTGTAACAGACTTTTAATAGATAAAACAATGTTATTAAACGTTTATTAATTGTATATAAATAAAGTAAAGTAAATAGAATGGAATCCATCGGTGGGTTGAGCTATGTCTGAAGTCCTCCCTGCCCAGGCACAGTGCTGCTGTGAAACCCTGGCTGGCCCACCCCTAGATGCAGTTGCTAGGCAACCACTCATTAGCACCATGGGTCCCATTGTAGCACTGCTGACTACACTGATGTTATCTCAAATCAAATAAAATTTTATTTGTCACATGCGCCAAATACTACAAGTGTAGACCTTACCGTGAAATGCTTACTTACAAGCCCTTAACCAATAATGCAGTTCAAGAAATAGAGTTAATAAAATATTCACTAACTAAACTAAAGTTTAAAAAAATATTTAAAAAATGAATGAAAAGGTAACACAAGAAAATTACGTAACAATAGGGAGGCTATATACAGGGGGTACCGGTACCGAGTCAATGTGAGGGGGTACAGGTTAGTCCAGGTCATTTGTGGGGGGGTCAATGTAAATAGTCTGTGTGGCCATTTGATTAATTGTTCAGCAGTCTTATGGCTTGGGGGTAGAAGCTGTTAAGGAGCCTTTTGGTCCTAGACTTGGTGCTCCGGTACCACTTGCCGTGCGGTAGAAGAGAGAACAGTCTTTGACTTGGGTGACTGGTGTGTCAGGAAGCTTGGCCCCAGTGATGTACACGGCCGTACGCACTACCGTCTGTACCGCCTTACGGTCAGTTGCCAAGCAGTTGCCATACGAGGCAGTGATGCAACCGGGCAGGATGCTCTCGATGGTGTAGCTGTATAACTTTCTGAAATCTATTCAGTCTCCTGAGGGGGAAAAGGTGTTGTCGTGCCCTCGTTCAAACTGTCTTGGTGTGTTTGGACCATGATAGTTTATTGGTGACGCGGACACCAAGAAACTTGAAACTCTGGACCCGTTCTGTCATGCTGGTGATAGAGGACCCAAAAGCGACTTAACAGAAACAGAGTTTATTCAAGTCCAAACAGGGAATAACAGAAATCCTCTAGTCTGTAGAGGGGAATAACAAGAGAAGCGGCCACAGACTGCAGGTCGCTTCGGGTAGGCGCAGGCCGTAGTTGACAGAGACACCTGCTCACACGCAGCATCTGATGAAGGCAAAAACACGACAGGACAGGGCGAAACACAATCACAGCACGGTGAATACTAAACAAGGAACCGACGGGACAGGAACGGAACACAAAGGAATAAATAGGGACTCTAATCAGGGGAAAGGATCGGGAACAGGTGTGGGAAGACTAAATGATGATTAGGGGAATAGGAACAGCTGGGAGCAGGAACAAACGATAGAGAGAAGAGAGATGGTGAGAGAGGGAGGGGGAGAGAGAGGGATAGAAAGAGGGAAAGAACCAAATAAGACCAGCAGAGGGAAACGAATAGAATGGGGAGCACAGGGACAAGACATGATAATAAATGACAAACATGACAGTACCCCCCACTCACCGAGCGCCTCCTGGCGCACTCGAGGAGGAATCCTGGCGGCAACGGAGGAAATCATCGATGAGTGAACGGTCCAGCACGTCCCGAGACGGAACCCAACTCCTCTCCTCAGGACCGTAACCCTCCCAATCCACTAAGTATTGGTGACCCCGTCCCCGAGAACGCATGTCCATGATCTTATGTACCTTGTAAATAGGTGCGCTCGACAAGGACGGGAGGGGGGAGGGAAGACGAACGGGGGTGCGAAGAAAGGGCTTAACACAGGAGACATGGAAGACAGGATGGACGCGATGAAGATGTCGCGGAAGAAGGTCGCACAGCGACAGGATTGACGACCTGGGAGACACGGGCGGACCAATGAACCGCGGAGTCAACTTACGAGAAGCTGTCGTAAGAGGAAGGTTGCGAGTGGAAAGCCACACTCTCTGGCCGCAACAATACCTTGGACTCTTAATCCTGCGTTTATTGGCGGCTCTCACAGTCTTCCCCGCAGACAAAGGCAGACCGGTAGTGAAGCCTAAGGCGATGTGAGACCATGGTCGAGAAGGAATGGGAGCGGTCTGAGACGACCGGCAGGAGGAGGGTTACCCGACCAGTCTTTCCGAACAAGCAGCCACGAAACGGCGCGTGTCACGCTCCTGAGTCGGCCACCAAAAGCGCTGGCGAATAGACGCAAGAGTGCCTCGAACACCGGGATGACCAGCTAACTTGGCAGAGTGAGCCCACTGAAGAACAGCCAGACGAGTGGAAACAGGGACGAAAAGGAGGTTACTAGGACAAGCGCGCAGTCACGCAGTGTGCGTGAGTGCTTGCTTAACCTGTCTTTCAATTCCCCAGACTGTTAACCCGACAACACGCCCATAAGGAAGAATCCCCTGGGATCAGTAGAAGCCACAGAAGAACTAAACAGACGGGATAAGGCATCAGGCTTGGTGTTCTTGCTACCCGGACGGTAAGAAATCACAAACTCGAAACGAGCTCAACGCCAACGAGCTTGACGGGCATTAAGTCGTTTGGCAGAACGGATGTACTCAAGGTTCTTATGGTCTGTCCAAACGACAAAAGGAACGGTCGCCCCCTCCAACCACTGTCGCCATTCGCCTAGGGCTAAGCGGATGGCGAGCAGTTCACGGTTACCCACATCATAGTTGCGCTCAGATGGCGACAGGCGATGAGAAAATAAGCGCAAGGATGAACCTTATCGTCAGACTGGAAGCGCTGGGATAGAATGGCTCCCACGCCTACCTCTGAAGCGTCAACCTCGACAATGAATTGTCTAGTGACGTCAGGAGTAACGAGGATAGGAGCGGACGTAAAACGTTCTTTTAGAAGATCAAAAGCTCCCTGGGCGGAACCGGACCACTTAAAACACGTCTTGACAGAAGTAAGAGCTGTGAGAGGAGCAGCAACTTGACCGAAATTACGAATGAAACGCCGATAGAAATTAGCGAAACCTAAAAAGCGCTGCAACTCGACACGTGACCTTGGAACGGGCCAATCACTGACAGCTTGGACCTTAGCGGAATCCATCTGAATGCCTTCAGCGGAAATAACGGAACCGAGAAAAGTAACGGAGGAGACATGAAAAGAGCACTTCTCAGCCTTTACGTAGAGACAATTCTCTAAAAGGCGCTGAGAACACGTCGAACGTGCTGAACATGAATCTCGAGTGACGGAGAAAAATCAGGATATCGTCAAGATAGACAAAAACAAAGATGTTCAGCATGTCTCTCAGAACATCATTAACTAATGCCTGAAAAACAGCTGGCGCATTGGCGAGACCGAACGGCAGAACCCGGTACTCAAAATGCCCTAACGGAGTGTTAAACGCTTTCCACTCGTCCCCCTCTCTGATGCGCACGAGATGGTAAGCGTTACGAAGGTCCAACTTAGTAAAGCACCTGGCTCCCTGCAGAATCTCGAAGGCTGATGACATAAGGGGAAGCGGATAACGATTCTTAACCGTTATGTCATTCAGCCCTCGATAATCACGCAGGGGCGCAGAGTACCGTCCTTCTTCTTAACAAAAAGAACCCCGCCCGGCCGGAGAAGAAGAAGGCACTATGGTACCGGCGTCAAGAGACACAGACAAATAATCCTCGAGAGCCTTACGTTCGGGAGCCGACAGAGAGTATAGTCTACCTCGAGGAGGAGTGGTCCCCGGAAGGAGATCAATACTACAATCATACGACCGGTGAGGAGGAAGGGAGTTGGCTGGGACCGACTGAAGACCGTGCGCAGATCATGATATTCCTCCGGCACTCCTGTCAAATCGCCAGGTTCCTCCTGAGAAGTAGGGACAGAAGAAACGGGAGGGATGGCAGACATTAAACACTTCACATGACAAGAAACGTTCCAGGATAGGATAGAATTACTAGACCAATTAATAGAAGGATTATGACATACTAGCCAGGGATGACCCAAAACAACAGGTGTAAACGGTGAACGGAAAATCAAAAAGAAATAGTCTCACTGTGGTTACCAGATACTGTGAGAGTTAAAGGTAGTGTCTCAAATTTGATACTGGGAAGATGACTACCATCTAAGGCAAACATGGGCGTAGGCTTGTCTAACGGTCTGAAAGGAATGTTATGTTTCCGAACCCATGCTTCGTCCATGAAACAACCCTCAGCCCCAGAGTCAATCAAGGCACTGCATGTAGCACCCGAACCGGTCCAGCGTAGATGGACCGACATAGTAGTACAAGATCTAGATGAAGAGACCTGAGTAGTAGCGCTCACCAGTAGCCCTCCGCTTACTGATGGGCTCTGGCCTCTTACTGGACATGAATTAACAAAATGTCCAGCAACTCCGCAATAGAGGCACAGGCGGTTGGTGATCCTCCGTTCCCTCTCCTTAGTCGAGATGCGAATCCCTCCCAGCTGCATGGGCTCAGTCTCAAAGCCAGAGGAGGGAGATGGTTGCGATGCGGAGCAGGGAAACACCGTTGATGCGAGCTCTCTTCCACGAGCCCGGTGACGAAGATCTACCCGTCGTTCTATGCGGATGGCGAGAGCAATCAAAGAGTCCACATCTGAAGGAACCTCCCGGGAGAGAATCTCATCCTTAACCACTGCGTGGAGTCCCTCCAGAAAACGAGCGAGCAGCGCCGGCTCGTTCCACTCACTAGAGGCAGCAAGAGTGCGAAACTCAATAGAATAATCCGTTATGGACCGTTCACCTTGGCATAAGGAAGCCAGGGCCCTAGAAGCCTCCCTACCAAAAACCCGAATCATCTCCTCTTTAAAGTTCTGGAACTTGTTAGAGCAATCAGCCCTTGCCTCCCAGATAGCTGTGCCCCATTCTCGAGCCCGGCCAGTAAGGAGTGAAATGACGTAAGCAACCCGAGCTCTCTCTCCAGAGTATGTGTTGGGTTGGAGAGAGAACACAATCTCACACTGCGTGAGAAAGGAGCGGCACTCAGTGGGCTGCCCGGAGTAGCAAGGTGGGTTATTAACCCTAGGTTCTGGAGGCTCGGCAGGCCAGGAAGTAACAGGTGGCACGAGACGTAGACTCTGGAACTGTCCAGAGAGGTCGGAAACCTGAGCGGCCAGGTTCTCCACGGCATGGCGAGCAGCAGACAATTCCTGCTCGTGTCTGCCGAGCATGGCTCCCTGGATCTTGACGGCAGTGTAACGAGCGTCTGAAGTCGCTGGGTCCATTCCTTGGTCGGTTCCTTCTGTCATGCTGGTGATAGAGGACCCAAAAGCGACTTAACAGAAACAGAGTTTATTCAAGTCCAAACAGGGAATAACAGAAATCCTCTAGTCTGTAGAGGGAATAACAAGAGAAGCGGCCACAGACTGCAGGTCGCTTCTTAGGCGCAGGCCGTAGTTGACAGAGACACCTGCTCACACGCAGCATCTGATGAAGGCAAAAAACACGACAGGACAGGGCGAAACACAATCACAGCACGGTGAATACTAAACAAGGAACCGACGGGACAGGAACGGAACACAAAGGAATAAATAGGGACTCTAATCAGGGGAAAGGATCGGGAACAGGTGTGGGAAGACTAAATGATGATTAGGGGAATAGGAACAGCTGGGAGCAGGAACGGAACGATAGAGAGAAGAGAGAGCGAGAGAGTGAGAGAGGGAGGGGGAGAGAGAGGGATAGAAAGAGGGAAAGAACCAAATAAGACCAGCAGAGGGAAACGAATAGAATGGGGAGCACAGGGACAAGACATGATAATAAATGACAAACATGACACGTTCCACTTCAGGACTGTCGATGTTAATGGGGGCCCCCTTTTCCATTAGTCTACGATCAGCTCCTTTGTCTTGCTCACATTGAGGGAGAGGTTGTTGTCCTGGCACCACACGACCAGGTCTCTGACCTCCTCCCTATTATTATTGTCGGTGATCAGGCCTACCACTATTGTGTCATCAACAAACTTAATGATGGTGTTGGAGTCGTGCCTGGCCACACAGTCGTGGGTGAACAGGGAGTACAGGAGGGGACTAAGCACGCACCACTGAGGGGCTCCTGTGTTGAGGATCAGCATGACAGATGTGTTGTTGCCTACCCTTACCACCTGGGGCGGCCCGTCAGGAAGTCCAGGATCCAGTTGCAGAGGGAGGTGTTTAGTCCCAGGGTCCTTAGCTTCGTGATGCACTTTGAGGGCACTATGGTGCTGAACACTGAGCTGTAGTCAGTGAACAGCATTCTCACATAGGTGTTCCTTTTGTCCAGGTGGAAAAGGGCAGTGTGGAGTGCAATAGAGATTGCGTCATCTGTGGATCTGTTGGGGTGGTATGTGAAATGGAGTAGGTCTAGGGTTTCTGGCATGATGGTGGTGAAGTGAGCCATGACCAGCCTTTCAAAGCACTTCAAGACTACCGACGTGAGTACTATGGGGTTCTATCCTTTAGCTCGGTGCGGATGTTGCCTGTAATCCATGGTTTCTGGTTAGGAAATGTACGTTCAGTCACTGTGGGGTGACGATGCAGTTGACGATGCAGTTATTGATGAAGCCAGTGACTGAGGTGGTAGACTCCTCAATGCCATTGGATGAATCGCAGAACATATACTCAGTATATGTTGTGTATACAAGCTCATTCCCACAGAAAACGGCAGAGGGAAGCAGTACCACCCAGCAGTTATGTTATGGCTCAAATTGGCTATCGATAACGCTGCTCATCTCTCTCGTCATATCAGACTCGGCATGTTGTGTGTAAAAAGGGCTTTGATGTAAAAAGGGCTTTTATAAATACATTTGATTGATTGATTCCACAGTGTAATCAGCTATGCTGGGGCCGAGGCCACACTGCACTTCCTGGTGCCTGAAACAGTCATTGTTCTGGGTTTGGTCCTGTATAGTGCAGGGGCAAGTCTGGCAGCAGAGCCTCCTGAACAGGACGTTAGCATTTTCGTGGTGGCGTCCTGAATGATGTAAGTTATACTCCCCAAACTTCGCGAGCCACTTCGCCAGTTGACCTTCTGGTTCCTTCATCCTGGACGAGCCCCCGGTGTTACCTTTTCTGCCTCGCCTCCAGACCACAGTCGAGACGGCTCAGGGGAGCCTTCACTTGCTAGCTCCAGGGCCAGAGCAATTCACGGATGCTTTGGGGTAATTCCCACCTTTGTGGATCTTATCCACTGCTAATGACGAGTTAGTCTGGAATTCCACTTAAGTAGTTAACATTTATTAAACTTGTACACCATGTGAGGTAGTCTGAATGACAAAATAAAATAGTGGGCAAACGGAGAAAAAAGCACATAGCTCACAGTTTGGTTACATCTCCGCCACCACAACAACTGGGTCAAAAACGAAAGTTAAATTATTACGTTACCCATAACGCACTTCGGTATTTTAAATATGTACCCCTACTTTACCAACATAATCACATCTAAAGATATTATATAATTTTGTGAGTATTAAAAAAAACAGAAGCTGTTAGTTATATGTTAGTTATAAATGGTGGAGAGGGTTGAAATTCAGACTTAAACTATTCTGTATTTAACATTTTTAAAAACAGGTCACTTAAATGTTTCTAACCCTAATTTTGCATCATTTTCTAGACCACCATAGTCACTGTCCTGTACTGTATGTAAGGTTGTTCAAATAAACACATGATGCTCTTTCTCCAGACACCCCAGGCATGTGCAGCTCATAGGCAAGGCCCTGACAACAGCTTCTGTCTGAGAAAGGTAGAATAACTTCATAGACCACTGATTGTGCATTGGTGACAACTGAGACTACAGTTAAAAGTGTTTTTCTCTGGCAAATGGCATAACTATTAATCCATTACATTGTTCAGCAATAAATAGTTTGACTAAATGGCTGGTTAGATTGAAAGGTGAGGCAGAAAAAAACAGTTTAGCAGAGCGCGCGCACCCAGCTCCATGGAAGCGCACTTCCGTCCACGCGCACGTCAGCAGGTGCAGACAGAGAGAAGTGGGGTCTCGTGGCTTCATCATCACTGCATCAGAATAACGCCGGTATATAATACTTTTACATCAATATAACATTCTCAGAAGATGGTAGCAAAACAAAGGATCCGTATGGCAAACGAAAAGCACAGCAAAAACATCACGCAGAGAGGCAACGTTGCAAAGACCCTGGTGAGGCGACGCTTTTCTTCAGGCTGTGTGGGTTCCATCGTCAGACGAAAGGAGGTGCAAGCATGATGACACCGATTCAGTTAATCGTCACTTAGAATGGCATCATTTCAATAAATGTGACCTATTCATTTCATAATGATAAATTATTAATGGTGTATCTGATGTTATGTTATGGCTCAACTTGGCTGTCGATAACGCTGCTCATCTTTCGTCACATCAGACTCAGCATGTCATATGATTCATTTGAAATCGTTCGGATCGATCACAAACCACAGGGCGCAATGAACGTGAGTTCAAGCCCTTCTCCATGTATTGTTATTCATGGCCCATAGGTTAACGTGTTGGTATGTTGATCATTGATGGCTGTATGTTTCCTTTATGGTCTGGTGGTCTTCATGCTCAAACCTGTGGTTTGCCACTCGGTTTACAGCCCGCGATTCTCCTGATCAATCATTTCTAAGAAATCAATGCCACGTAGATAACGGTCTAGATTGTCGATTTGGATGGTGTCATCATCTGGCTGTTCAGTCCATAAAGAGAGCCTGAGGTTGTTGATGAACTCTATGGTACATCTGTATCCTGACCAGCCCCCCCCACACACACACACACACACATACATACATACATACATACATACATACATACATACATACATACATACATACATACATACATACATACATACATACATACACACACACACACACACACACACACACACACACACACACACACACACACACACACACACACACACACACACACACACACACACACACACACACACACACACACACACACACACACACACACACATACATACATACATACATACATACATACATACATACATACATACATTTAAATTGTGTGCTGTAATAGCCTATAGCCTTAGAGAAATGGGAGGTGTGAGTAATTTTACTACGTTGTCATTAGGGATGCACCGATAGGACATTTTTGGCTGATACCGATGTCCGATAATTGTCCTTGCCAAGAAAAAACTGATACCGATACCCGAAATGTAACATTTTAGCGCCCTTTTAATCATTCTAGTACAGTTAAATAGTTAACACACACATGGACGCAGCGGTCTAAGGCACTGCATCTCAGTGCAAGAGGCGTCACTATAGTCCCTGGTTTGAATCCAGGCTGTATCACATCCGGCCATGATTGGGAGTCCCATAGGGTGGCGCACATTTGGCCCAGCGTTGTCTGGGTTTGGCCAGGGTAGGCCGTCATTGTAAATAAGAATTTGTTCTTAACTGACTTGCCTTGTTAAATAAAGGTTACGCACACACCCACACACCACACCACACTGACAAAAAAAGTTATTTTGTTGTCATTTACATATGTCCCCATTACCAGTAAAACATCATAAAAACCTATTTATTTCACTTACTTGCTGTTTCGTTGTTCATTTGTTCAGTCATTTCAGTCTCAACCAGGATTTCATTAGACATGTCAAGCAGGGAAGGTTTAAGCTCTGTCTGTCCGTGGCTTCTCTTCCTCGGTGCTCACAGCTGTGTATGTAACATTTCACGTAAACCCTGTTTCTTGTCTGCATCAAAGTAGCGGTCCTTGTACCTAGCATCTAGCATGGTGGCAACACAGTAAAGAGGCGTAGAGAGAATGCTACCAAATCGCTTGTTCACAGCCTCAAGTACTTTTGTAAGTTTTAACCCCACGGTCTGTCGGCAGTTTTGTTGAGCAGGTGTTTCAGTGCCATGACAGAGGGTGTCACGTCTGCTGCAGTTGTTTAGCTTATTTCTGAAGTCAGTTGTTCGAATGGCGCTAGGAGTGTGTTCATGTGTCCAAGTTTCAAACATGTTCTCAAATGGCACTGAAATGGCAGCAGTGGTATGAGAACCAGCACATTATTGAGCAATACGTCTTTCCTCAGTACGAGATCCTTGTGGACCCACTGTGCTGTCAAACTCAACATGCTCATGGGGTTGACATCGCTGGTCCAAATGTCAGTCGTGAGTCTAATAACAGTTACGCCCATAGCAAGTAGCTCATAGATGTACATTTCAACAATACTGTGTAACTCCGGTAGGGCAACATTTGAAAAATAATTTATGCCGGGGATTGACCAGTCGGCAAAAGCCAACATCATCCACGACAGAGGACGGTTGACTGTCAAGGGCAATGAATTCCATTATCTTGGCATTAGTGGATTTCGCCTTTGTGTTGTCTCGCTGAAATGTTCTTACTCTTTCAAATGACTGCTGGACTTGAACTTGTTTAGTTGTTGGAAGTGTAGCGCTTAGTATGTTTCTGCTTTTGTTCTGTGTAGCGCTGCATTTTCCGTGGTGTAATTACATCATCTACCTACATTATATAGGTATGCACGTCATCTACCTACGTTCTATAGGTATGCACGTCATCTACCTACGTTCTATAGGTATGCACGTCATCTACCTACGTTCTATAGGTATGCACGTCATCTAACTACGTTCTATAGGTATGCACGTCATCTACCTACGTTCTATAGGTATGCACAGCATCTACCTACGTTATATAGGTATGCACGTCATCTACCTACGTTCTATAGGTATGCACGTCATCTACCTACGTTATATAGGTATGCACGTCATCTACCTACGTTATATAGGTATGCACGTCATCTACCTACGTTATATAGGTATGCACGTCATCTACCTACGTTATATAGGTATGGCACGTCATCTACCTGCGTTATATAGGTATGCACAGCATCTACCTACGTTATATAGGTATGCACGTCATCTACCTACGTTATATAGGTATGCACGTCATCTACCTACGTTATATAGGTATGCACGTCATCTACCTACGTTATATAGGTATGCACGTCATCTACCTACGTTATATAGGTATGCACGTCAGCCTAATCTCGGGAGTTGATAGGCTTGAAGTCAAAAACAGCGCAATGCTTGAAGCATTGCGAAGAGCTGCTGGCAAAACGCATGAAAGTGCTGTTTGAATGAATGCTTACGAGACTGCTGGTGCCTACCATCGTTCAGTCAGACTGCTCTATCAAATCATAGACTTAATTATAACCTAATAACACACAGAAATACGAGCCTTTGGTCATTAATATGGTTGAATCCGGAAACTGTAATTTCGAAAACAAGAGGTTTATTATTTCAGTGAAATACGGAACCGTTCGGTAATTTATCTAATGGGTGGTATCCATAAGTCTAAATATTCTTGTTACATTGCACAACCTTCAATGTTATGTCATAATTACGTACAATTCTGACAAATTAGTTCGCAATGAGCTGGGCGGCCCAAACTGTTGCATATACCCTGCAATGAACGCAAGAGAAGTGACACAATTTCACCTGGTTAATATTTGTCACGCCTTGGTCATTGTATTTTGTGTTTTTGGTATATGTTTGGGTAAGCCAGGGTGTGACATGGGTTTATATGTTGTGTTTTCGTATTGGGGTTTGTAGTAATTGGGATTGTGTATGATTAGGGGTGTGTCTAGTTAGGCTTGGCTGCCTGGGGCGATTCTCAATCAGAGTCAGGTGCTTGTCGTTGTCTCTGATTGAGAACCGTATTTAGACAGCCTGACTTTCGCATTGTATTTTGTGGGTGTTTGTTCCTGTCTTAGTGTTGTAGTCACCAGATAGGCTGTAATTAGTTTTCGTTTCGTTTGTTGTTTTCGTTTATTTAGTTATTACATATACCACGATACTTTCATTAAAAGACATGAGTAACCTACACGCTGCATTTCGGTCTGACTCTCTTCATTCAACAGACGAGCGACGTTACAATATTGCCTGCTAACCTTTCTTTTAGCTAAATATACAGGTTTAAAAATATATACTTCTGTGTATTGATTTTAAGAAAGGCATTGATGCTTATGGTTAGGTACACATTGGAGCAATGACAGTCCTTTTTCGCGAATGCGCACTGCATCGATTATATGCAACGCAGGACATGCTAGATAAACTAGTAATATCATCAATGTGTAGTTATAACTAGTGATTATGATTGATTGATTGTTTTTTATAAGATAAGTTTAATGCTAGCTAGCAACTTACCTTGGCTTCTTACTGCATTCGCGTAACAGGCAGGCTCCTCGTGAGGCAGGTGGTTAGAGCGTGTGACTAGTTAACCGTAAGGTTGCAAGATTGAATCTCTGAGCTGACAAGGTAAAAATCTGTCGTTCTGCCCCTGAACAAGGCAGTTAACTCACCGTTCCTAGGCCATCATTGATAATAAGAATGTGTTCTTAACTGACTTGCCTTGTTAAATAAAGTTGTAAAATAAAGGATTCGGCGTCCAAAAATACAGATTTCCGATTGTTATGAAAACGTGAAATTGGCCCTAATTAATCGGTCAACCTCTAATTGTGTTATCCACAATAATACACACCACCATCAGTAAGCACATGAGTGCTGTCCAACTGTATGACATCACCCAGACCAGACCTTGTAATAGCTTATGTTGGCGAGTCATGTGCTACAGGTCTAGACAGCCATGCTCACTCTGCATAACTCAGATTATTATTAGATCCACTCAGGCCTATTCTGGTGTGACTGTGTAAAAAACACCTACACAGTGATGAGGGCAGGGTTTAAAACCTGATCAGAAACCTGCCCTATTCAGCACTTACTCTTGATGTAAGTCCAGAGATAATAACATTGTAAGAACCTTCCTCCCTTGGATGTTTGTTCAACCTGGTTGGTCTTCCTCCACCAACTTGTGTTTCCTGCAGGGCCATATTCTGCCATGATTTGACCGCCGTTAAACAACATCTGACCTTGATCGTCATACTAACATTAACCTTATGTCCGACCTTGTGTTCGGTGTGTGTGGCCAACATTAACCAACATTTTGGGGTTTTAAACAACTAATTGACTGACATAGGTTCAATGATTTGAATTCCATTTTTTTATATGAGCGCAATGTGCACATTACACAGTTTCTCTAGAGATATATCAGATCATGCCCAACTGGGAATTGTAGTTTCCAACAGGCCAATATTCTACATAGAAAATGTGGTAATTAACTACAATGACCGTAATCCATTGCACGCCTACTGGCCAGTCTGTGGGCGAGTTCATCATTGCAGCCGACTTTAAAGGCGAATTGAGACTGATTGATCTACAAATCATCTTGCATCCTAAATAACTACTCAATATTATTTGTAGTTTAGTCAGTCTGTCACAATTTACCCATGATACACCACAGTTTTGAAGCTATCGAACACGTCCCATGTGTTTCTTTTATGCCTGCTACATTCGGTTAATGTGGGGAAGACACGGAGAGAGAGGAAAGTGGGATTGAAAGCTGTTGCTTTGCGAGGCATCTACCCAAAATGCATGATCTAAGTGATTGGTAGTTGGTATTCAGCAGTCATGAAAGTGTTCCTTATTTACTTTGAAGAACTACTAAAATAGAGATTTTGTCAGACATCATAGGCAGCCACTCTATAGAGATGAGATGATAACTTGGAATGAAATAAAGTCATCAAATAAAACATGTAATATACACAAACTAAATATTTTATTAAAGTAATGTGAATAACTGATGGTCAATAAGTGACAAGGAGTTAAGGTCAGATTTTCTACAGCAGTGTTGTGGCGAGTGTAGTGCGCTATTCCATTGTGTGCTGGAAAGGAAATGTAGCCAAGGTGGACTTAAACAACCTTGACAAAATCATCAAGAAAGCCAGTGCTACAATTTGCTGCAGACTGGAATCAATGCGGGACATGTTTATAAAAAGGCTGCAAGCAAAAACACACATGATCATGGACAATGACACACACCCACTCCACCCTAACGCAACACAGGAGGAGAAGCTTAAGTAGCAGGTTCATCCCGCGCAGGAGTTCCACAGAGGTTTAGATGGCCAACCCATATCAGCACTAAAGACAACCCATATCACATAGTGAAGTTTTAATGACATTTGACCTATATGTCTCAGTGGTTGAAAATTGTTGTTTTCTCTCCCCACTCCTCTCAGCGACCTCAGGAGGAGAAGTACCCCGTGGGGCCGTGGCTCCTGGCTCTGTTCGTCTTCGTCGTCTGTGGATCAGGTAATGCCCAGATTCTGTGGAGATGTGTGAGAGAACTGTGGAAACTCATTCATTTAATCAGGAGTTCAACTTTCTGTTTCACATTAGCCTTGATATTACTCACGTAGGGAACTAACCAGATTTCAGTTTCTCTTCAGTTCCTGCTCAGTGACTTCACCTGACTGGATGTTGTTCTGTGTAACAGCAGCCACTTTCTCTCTCAGCCATTTTTCAGATCATCCAGAGCATCAGGATGGGAATGTGATCCAGTGCCCCACCAGACTCCCCTTTCCCCCTCACACCCTTTCACCAGACCTGGGGCTGCTTGCCACCCTACGTTCCTAACACCTCCAGGAGGCCCGACTCAGGACAGCTCTTTGTCCATCAGGGCAGGCCTGGGAGAGGAATGGACCACCCCCCTTCCCCCCTGCCATCCTCGATCACATTTACAGAGTTCCAGGGCAGGAAGATGAAAGCTTTTCTACTGACAGTTTGAACCACAACAACTGGCTGGATGAACCTTGTACAGTGTGTCTTATACCTGCTCATATGTGTGAGTGTATGTGTGTGTGAGAGAGTGTGTGCAGTCCAAGATGTGACTGGCTGCTGACAATGTGCCATACTGCTGTGTTTCTATATTTATCTGTGTTGCGTGAGAACCTTTTTTTAAATAAATGTGACTTTGTTTGGGAAATGTCTGGTTTCAGTTCCACTTTGGCTGCTCCTATCCCAGTGCATGTTGTCTGCAAATGAAGCCTGTTTACAGTGTGGTTAATTTGGGGATTCCTAGCTATTTGTTTCCTGGTGTGTGTACAGTACGTGTTATATACAGTGCAATAGGAACGTATTCAGACCCCTCGACTTTTTCCACGTTGTTACGTTAGTCTTATTCTAAAACAAATATATTTTTTTTTATCCTCAGCAATCGACACACAATACCCCATAATGACAAAGCGAAAATTGGTTTTAATACATTTTTGCTAAATTAATTACAAATAAAAAACAGAAATACCTTATTTACAAAAGTATTCAGACCCTTTGCTATGAGACTCGAAATTGAGCGCAAATGCATCCTGTTTCCATTTATCATCCATGAGATGTTTCTATAACTTGATTGGAGTCAACCTGTGGTAAATTCAATTGATTGAATATGATTTGGAAAGGCACACTTGTCTATATAAGGTCTCACAGTTGACAGTGCATGTCAGAGCAAAAACCAAGCCATGAGATCGAAGGAATTGTCCATAGAGCTCTGATACAGGATTGTGTCGAGGCACAGATCTGGGGAAGGGTGGAGAAAAATGTCTGTAGCATTGAAGGTCCCCAAGAACACAGTGGTCTCTAAATGAAAGAAGTTTGGAACTACCAAGACTCTTCCTAGAGCTGACCACCTGGCCAAACTTAGCAATCAGGGGAGAAGGGCCTTGGGCAGGGAGATGCCCAGAACCTGATGGTCACCCTGACAGACCTACAGAGTTCCTCTGTCAAAATGAGAGAACCTTCCAGAAGGTCAACCATCTCTGCAGCACTCCACCAATCAGGCCTTTATGGTAGTTTGGCCAGACGGAAGCCACTCCTCAGTAAAAGGCACATGACAACCCGCTTGGAGTTTGCCAAAAGGCACCTAAAGGACTCTCAGACCATGAGAAACCAGATTCTCTGGTCTGATAAAACTAAGATTGAACTCTTTGTGAAGTAAAATTTAAAATAGTAGATACCCCTAAATACTACTTAAGTAGTATTTTGAAATATTTTTACTTAAGTAGTTTACACAATTGGTCTCCCAAACCATCCTACTTCAAGGCAAGTGGCAGATCTGAATTTGAATGGAATGCTGTTCAGTGAGGTGTGGAGTTATACAATCACTGTTTGTTCACATGAATCATCAGCCTGAGCAAGGCGCTTTTCATTCCCAGTTGTTCGGGAGTTGGGGTGATTTGTGGACCATGTAATCTATGCAGCTGCTAGCGAAAGGCCGACCCTGGTGAAAAGCAGGAAGCAAGGAAGAGCTCAACCAATAGCTCGCAGTATACAGGTAGTGCAGCAGTCTGTTTCATATATTCTTCAGTGTACAGTAAGATGATGTTGCTCGAGTCCAGACACTTATCTAAGGCCAGTTTTACATTTCCCCTCCATGATGGTTAAAGGGTGACTTCCTGAGTTGGCCTCGTTTTAGATTTGGTTCATGCTAGCGGCCATGACTGAATTCAAACATGAGTTGGTTTCGGGGTGTGGTTTGATGTGGGTGTCTTGTGTGTGTTCGCAGCTGGGAATAGTTAACCCAAATCATTTCACCAATTAGCTTCAACCAGGCTGGTGTGCTACCGTGAAAAAGTTGGTTTGACTTTGGCAGGGTTGGGTAGGTTACTTTCTAAATGTAATCCATTAGAGTTACTAGTTACCTGTCCAAAATTGTAATCAGTAACGTAACATTTGGATTACCCAAACTCAGTAACAATCTGATTACATGGACTTATTTTTAGATTACTTTCCACATAAGAAGCAGTAGAAGACCACAAATATGTATGTTACGAAGAAGTGAACAACATCTATTGCAGGATAAATCAATGTTAAAGTTTACATAGCTGGCCATATATGGATGTTACATTTTAATTTATGGGTTGGTTATATAGACTTCTAATCCATCGCTTTCTACTACATATAACAACACGATTAAATTATATCTTTACAATAAAAACCAAAGTTCTTCAAGAATAGGATTTGGAATATGGAACCATAAGATAGGCCAAATTATTTTACCTGAGCATAACCCCAAAACGAAGGACTTATTTGCCAGTCCTACTCGGTTTATGATTTTGTTGTCATAGAGGACTGATTGGGCTCATTGCTTCGAGTTGAAAAATAAATGCTGCGCTCATGGAATGGCATGAGCTGAACACTACTGAAATTGTATATGTGAAATAATGATTTTACATGTGAAAAATGTATGCCATATGCTGCATTTGCTACAGGCCTATTGTTTACCTTTTTGTTGGTGACACTTTGATATCTTGATAATATGCAGCTATTTAAAGGGCAAATCGAGATGGAACAATAACAAAATGGGCGTCCCGCATCTGAGGGATGGCCCTGGAGAAATGTAACCACTCTCAGATTAATAGACAGAGCTATGGATGCAAGGACTGATCATCCATGATATCACAATTATTGTTTTAACCATGTTATACTATGCATTTACAATGTTGGAGAAACATTTGAGAAAAACAAGGTTATATTTTGGGTTCTCGTGGAGTGGGACAGTTCAACTAAGCACGAGGCATTTATAAGTTATATTCTTCAAGAATCAATGGTTATATATACAGTGGGGCAAAAAAGTATTTAGTCAGCCACCAATTGTGCAAGTTCTCCCACTTAAAAAGATGAGGCCTGTAATTTTCATCATAGGTACACTACAACGGACAAAATGAGATTAAAAAATCCAGAAAATCACATTGTAGGATTTTTTATGAATTTATATGCAAATTATGGTGGAAAATAAGTATTTGGTCAATAACAAAAGTTTATCTAAATACTTTGTTATATACCCTTTCTTGGCAATGACAGAGGTCAAACGTTTTCTGTAAGTCTTCACAAGGTTTTCACACACTGTTGCTGGTATTTTGGGGCTGTTGCTGCGCAACACAGACTTTCAACTCCCTCCAAAGATTTTCTATGGGGTTGAGATCTGGAGACTGGCTAGGCCACTCCAGGACCTTGAAATGCTTCTTATGAAGCCACTCCTTCGTTGCCCAGGCGGTGTGTTTGGGATCATTGTCATGCTGAAAGACCCAGCCACGTTTCATCTTCAATGCCCTTGCTGATGGAAGGAGGTTTTCACTCAAAATCTCACGATACATGGCCCCATTCATTCTTTCCTTTACACGGATCAGTCGTCCTGGTCCCTTTGCAGAAAAACAGCCCCAAAGCATGATGTTTCCACCCCCATGCTTCACAGTAGGTATGGTGTTCTTTGGATGCAACTCAGCATTCTTTGTCCTCCAAACACAATGAGTTGAGTTTTTACCCAAAAGTTATATTTTGGTTTCATCTGACCATATGACATTCTCACAATCTTCTTCTGGATCATCTAAATGCTCTCTAGAAAACTTCAGATGGGCCTGGACATGTACTGGCTTAAGCAGGGTGACACGTCTGGCACTGCAGGATTTGAGTCCCTGGCGGTGTAGTGTGTTACTGATGGTAGGCTTTGTTACTTTGGTCCCAACTCTCTGCAGGTCATTCACTAGGTCCCCCTGTGTGGTTCTGGGATTTTTGCGCACGGTTCTTGTGATCCTTATGACCCCACGGGGTGAGATCTTGCGTGGGGCCCCAGATCGAGGGAGATTATCAGTGGTCTTGTATGTCTTCCATTTCCTAATAATTGCTCCCACAGTTGATTTCTTTTAACTAAGCTGCAGGTTCAGTCTTCCCAGCCTGGTGCAGGTCTACAATTTTGTTTCTGGTGTCCTTTGACAGCTCTTTGGTCTTGGCCATAGTGGAGTTTGGAGTGTGACTGTTTGAGATTGTGGACAGGTGTCTGTTATGCTGATAACAAGTTCAAGCAGGTACCATTAATACAGGTAACGAGTGGAGGACAGAGGAGCCTCTTAAAGAATAAGTTACAGGTGACCAAATACTTATTTTCCACCATAATTTGCAAATAAATTCATAAAAAAATCCTACAATGTGATTTTATGGATTTTTTTTCTAATTTTGTCTGTCATAGTTGAAGTGTACCTATCATGAAAATTACAGGCCTCTCATCTTAAGTGGGAGAACTTGCACAATTGGTGGCTGACTAACTACTTTTTTTGCCCCACTGTATATCTGTATCGCAGTAGACTACACCACTGCATAATCTTTGGATGCTGACAGCAGTCACGCGATTGGAAGACATAGCTTGGACTGTAGCCTACAAAAGCCTATTCTTTCTTTTTTCCCGCAAATGATCAAACACATTTGGTGTCATCATAGTTGTCTCTGACTTGTGGTCATGCTCGCAAACATCCTTTCGGAATTTAAAAGTAATCCTCTCAGTACTCATCTAGGTTTTCAAAAGTATCTGGAATCTGATTACAATATTTTTGCTGGTAACAGATTACAGTTCCTGTTTTTTTTGTAAACCTTTACGTGTAAGGCTTTACAAAAACACAGTAACTGTTATCCATAACCAGCAAAAATATCCAACCCTGGACTTTAGGTAGCCACTTTCAAAATTATTTAAACTACATCTGTAAATTAAGCTTATCTATTTAACTATAGAAGCATGACTCGCAAGAAGAGACATGAACAAGTGGATTCTGATTCCTTTAACATTTTTATTGAAAGTTGTGAAGTGCAACTGTAATTATTTTATGTATGTTTACAATACCTCATCTGGTTTGAGGAAACATGCACAGAACATGAGCGTACAACTTATACATAGAATGCAAAAAATCTATTTGTTTTTCTTTATGATATTCAGAGTACGGTGTTTGTTAAGTTAAAGAGTTGATCAGGAAGTACTTCAGTCAAAAAATGAAAACAAATGAAAAATTCACGAGGGGTGCAATACTTCAAATAATTTCAAGTGAACAATGGTTTACAGTAACCGTTAATGTTGTAACCCAGGATATGAATAGTGGATACAGTCGTCTGTCTGTTAAATAACCACCACAGCTCGCCATACTCCTGAATTACAGCATTATAAAGAGACTGCACAAATCTTCAGGCCAGCCCATTACTAGCTCCCTCTTCATTTGTACTTCACCTACATAGCATCTGGTCTTCTCTCCTTATATCACTATATTACACAGTACTTACACTAAATATACAGAGATATACATCATGTGGAAAAGCCATCAACTCATCTTTGAAAATGCAGCTTAGCCTAACATCTTAACCCCCCAGCTTCATTTCACGAATAGAGAATCCACCAAGATAACAGGGTACAAGGCTGAAGGGCTCAAACTTAAATACAGGGAAAAACCATCATTATCACCATCCTTCCTCTAATAAGCAAATGTAGGCTACAACTCCCTTCAACCTCACAGTTAAAATGATAACGTCTATGGAAGTGTCGTGTTCTCCCTCTAGACCTCCTCTCGCCCCATGCCAGATGGGGACTATTACACAATGATAAATCCTCACAGATTATTGAAATTGTCACAATGAGAGATGCTCTATTCTCCGCCTGTCCCTCTCTGTATCGCGCAGAAAAAAAGAGAACAGCTGCATTTATTTACATTATTAGGATTCAGCGAAGCATGGTGACTCCCATCACTATCTCCCTCCCTCCATTGTCACCACTGAAGTCGACATCACCTGAAATCCATTGATACAGGCACAGTGATTCTTTGAGTCATGTTCACTTTTTTGTTTGTTAAGTTTTTCTTCCATGTATTTTTGGGCAATGTTCATTCTCCTATAACAGCCTCCTTTTCTCCTCTCATTGGCAGATTGTCTTTGATAGTGTTTTTTTAAAGCGCCTTGAAACGACGACACCACCCGCCGCCGCTCCCAGAGTTAAATATGTGCAAATTCTTGTCTTAACAGCGTAGCCTCCTGCAGTGGAGGCCTGGTTGTTCTGCAGTGTTAGAACAGAATATGTCTGAGGACAGCCAGACCCTGGTTGGTTGCTTCATCCACCCCTCTCCCGGGGTAGGCGGTGATGCTATGCGGAGGGTCCAGAGTTGTGTGAGGTTGGCTGCAGTTGGGTTGGGGGTAAGGCTGGTGCCTGGGTCTGGGTCGGTGGCTGTGTGGAGGTGGGAGGGGAGCCCGCCTGGGTCTGAGCCTGGAATTGAGCCATCTGCTCTGGGCTGGCCAGGGTCTTTAGAAGGCTGTTCTCCTGCTCAAGCTGAGAGTTCCTCTCAATCAGCTCCTTGATCTGCTCCTTCAGAACCTCCACCTCCTCCCTCACTGCGTACATCAGGTGGCTCTTCACCAGGTCCTAAAGGCACAGAGAGGAACAGAAAACACTGAGTTTAACATGGCAATAATTACACATACAAAAAAAATACAAAGGCTGTATGGCTCAGTTGGTAGGGAATGGCACTTTATAACACCAGGGTTGTGGGTTTGATTCCTGAAGCTACTCATTAATGAAATGCATAATGTGACCATAATTACAAAAAAATATATATAATAAGTTTGTGTTGTGTTTTTCAAATGACCTTAAACATATATCATACTCTTGATATGATGATAAAATGTAAGCATAGCATTACTGCTGGCATTTCTATGAGAATTACTATGTAATACAACATACATTGTGTATTATTGTAGCTAGCTTCTGTGGTCTGTTTTAATATAAGAAGTGAGTCTGATGTTAACACAATCTGTTGAACATGTGGTGAAAATCAAAAGAAAGATTATGTAGATTATAAAACAAATAGTCCTAGGGTCTAACCCTCCCCTTCCTCTGAAACCAGGACGCAACGTCACCAAACACACAAAATGGCCGGCCCACATATAGGCTTTAGCCAATCGGAGCACGCGATATTTATACCCAGGCGTCAGACTTTGTTTGCCTAGCAACAACGGCAAGCCAAGCACCGGATGGCGTGAGAGAGAGAGCGTCCTCAGCAGGCGGGGATCTGGGGACAATAAAATACTAGAACCATGAGGAACTGAAAATAAAAGTCTGCACGCACGCTCATCTCCCTGTGTCAACAGATAGAAATCGAAACTGAATCCTTACTACATATTACACACATTTAAATAAAGCGATTGTGCTACCACGGTAAACTGGATGGTAGAAGTGCATGTCATATTGATACGACTTTCAATGATGATACCTGGCTAACGTTAATGCCCCCATAGATACACTTTGGCAAACGACGTATTAAACTGACGTCAAGGCACATAACACCATATGCTGCTACATAGTTGCCAGAGCATCAAGGTATTCACGAGCCATCATCTATGTAACAGCGACAAAAAAAAGTGGTTACAAAGAAACGAGGAAATCAAGAGCGACATGTTTCAACTGCAGTAGTAGGCATTTTGCAAAGATAACCAGCAATACGTCTGTATTTTGCGTGACTTCCCAGTTCTGCTCGGTTACGTGGTTATGTAATCCATTCATTAAACTGACCGATGCAACGTTTTCTGAACTGATCATTCTCCGCATGTGTTCTTCGACATACGTTATATATGCATGTGATTTATGTAGTATAGATAGCAGACAAGAAAGGTGAGTTAATATAATATATCAACTTACCATAGCCTGTTCGATTTTGTTGTCTATGGCCACCACACTGGCTCCTGACGAACTGAAAGAATGAGAAGAAAAATGTCTTAACACACTGCATCGGTAAGAATGAATGATTAAAAGGTAGGCATACTGTCGATGTTGCAGATCTAATACCAGCTATTTCAATACACAGTGGAATACAGTATAAATATCCTTATACAGGTGACCACTTCCGCTAAAGACCATTCTGGAGCAAAGTGTTCTGGGTGTACTGAAATGACCATAGACAATATTCCTTCCAAATAATAAGAATATGTTATTTCATTGTCATCCATGTAAAAATTAACCATGGGTGGTGTACACATTTAAGGAATTTAATCTCCCGAGCCAACAGTAAGCGAAGCCAACCCAGTAATGCATCATGACGACAAGTCACATTTTCTCTTACTGAACCCAATAAAAAATGGCAGTATCATTAGGCTATACTTGTATTTCAATGATACGGTCCTCTATAATAGATTGACTCCGTGTATAAACGAAGGTTTCTTTCAGCATACAGACTATATAAACTGCCCACACTAAGCATCCTCCTTGCAGCAAGTCATAGGTATATTTACCTATTGTCGAGCCTGACAGGCGAACTATCCGCGCTCAGCAACGAAGATAAAAACGAAATAGAAAAATTCCTTAACTGGCAAACACCGAGATCCATCGCCACTGTTGTATAGCACGGAGTATTCATGCTATATCACAGATAAACTACGCTTTAACCAACGGAAAACTCGACGATTATCGTGTATCACATTCTCTACTCCCGTGGTTCGGAGAGGCAGTATTAGGCACTTTGTGTCCCGTCAGAAAATCATCCTATCCCGGGGAGCCTGTACATCTTCCGCTGCACCACAAAGAATATCCAAGGTCAGTTCATCGCAGCAGAAAATCTGCAGCCTGGGACATTTGCATAATTTATCTAAGAAAAACAGGGCTCCGATGCTCCCCATTGGTGGAGAGATACTGATATTAGCATAATCTATGTAGGAACGCCCCTACCTGAGGCTCAGCCGAGACATTATCATAAATTATTCAGAGATGCGCCCTCACCCGCCGAAACTGGGAAAAACCGGATGAGATGAGGAGGAACACAACAGTCCCTCCAAGACACAAAGGAATGACTGGCAGCCACAACACGAGAAAGGTGAACATGAACAGATGTATTTTGTGCATTTTACAACAAACAAAATGACTGTAAAACGATAAACAAAATCTAAAGAATGCATTCACATATAGTAGAAAATAACCTTTCAAGAGCCTTGCAGGTGCAAAAACAAAACAACACTTCAATGTTAACATACCACCCCCTGGCGGTTACTATGAGAACAAGAGTCCCACACAAGACAAGGATCAAATCAAATTGTCACATACGCTGAATACAACAGGTGTAGACTTTACTGTAAAATGGTTACTCATGAGCCCTTTCCCAACAATGCAGAGTTCAAATATGTATGAAAAGGATAACACTACAGTGACAGACAGGGTTTTACTCCAACAATTAAGAAAATACCCAATAACAACAAGTGAACAGATTCATTCAGATCTCTTCCAGCACAAGTTGTGTATGTGTGCCTGGGACACAGGATTGCCAGAGACTATAGATGAGTCAGACACTAACCCAATTCACGTGAGGGAAGCCCTCCATCCATCATGCCTCAAATTACCGAGACAAGCCAGAGACGCATGTGCTACATTTTTTAGTGCTTCAGAAATTAGGAGAAGAGATGTCGTGCGTCAGTCTCCAAACAAAAACAATGTAGCCTCACAAAAGACCTATTGACTGTGAGCAAAACACTAAGAAGTGGATAAGTGACTTGACTGGCAAGATGGATAGTGGATCATTTTATAAATGTTCTGGAAAAGACCATGCTAGAAAAACTTAGAAACTGAACCAGTGTTTTCCAAACATCTCATTGAGCACCCCGAGTCTGTACACTTATTTTCTGTATTCCAGAACTAGCAAAGTTGATCCAAAGCGGTCACCTAAATCATTCGATAAATTAGCCATGTTCAATTCACCACAGGGTTTTTATGGTACAAAAAGGGGCTTAGGTGGCAGGTGTGGCGGCTGAATTTTACAGAACATTTCTCTATGGAGCAGAGATACATGTTTTCAGTTTTAAAGCACATTACCTGCAATTCTACACATTTTGCCATACAGCTGAGAGAAAATGTTTAAATTAAAACATTTCATGCAATTCTACAAATGGAGCCGAGAGAACATGTTTCAGTTTTAAATCAAATTTCTGTTTCTTTGCTCACTTCCTCGTATTTACAGACTCAGAAACTATGTTATAGGCTAGTGCCTGTGGCTTCTCCCTGACGCCAAGCTATAGCTAGTCTTTAGATATTTTCAGTCTGAAGTAAGAGATGTCCATTAACTCAATTAAGGGGTTGGTTTTAAATAGCACTTGTTCAGATGCTCCAAGCACTTTTTATTGTATGGGGCAAAAAAACACCTCAGTGTAGCAAGCAACTGGGTGATGTCATGGTAGCCATAATACAACTGGTTGTTTGGATCCTGGATGCTGATTGGACAAGCAGCGTTTCAAGACATGGCCATCAGACACACCTATGCCTGCTAACAGTTCCATCTGAAAATGATCACTGTGCCTCCATAAGAATATCATGTTAATGTTGCTGTCTGAATCATCTCTTGTATTTATCTCAACTTACACATGATTTCCCCTTGCTTCCAGCCTAGCATTTAGTTTAGTACAGCGGGGTTAATATAAGCCACGCTATCTGCCTGTCCGACCTCGGGAAACAATGTTTCACTTTTGAATTTAGATCTCTGTAGTACCATACATAGAGTGAATGGTGCCAGACAACTTTTTCTGAGCCAATGGAAATTACACATCGTCATTATCACGGGACATATCCAAATAAATGCCAAATGAAAAAAACGGAAACGGAAATGCAGCTAGTGTGTACCGACATCCCAGGTTCAATTTTTGACGTGACAGAGTTAGCGGAATATGGCTGGCTAGCGAGCAAGTGACAAGAACGATATCCAAGCCTGCATACCACTTTGTTTAGAACGGACGACCAGTCTTTTTGCACAGCAACTACGCAAAAATAATTACCGACTGGGTCGCATCTGACGCAACATGACCAAGAAGAACTAAGGACCAGATTTATGTCTGTACTATATCTTCTGGTGAAGGAATTAAACGTTATTAGCTAATTTACTTATCAGATTAACATTGATGAAAATATGCAATTCATTGTAATTGAATATGTTGGGTAACAGTTCTATAAAAGCACTGATTAACATCATTTACCTGCGATTGTATTGATGATACAGCATTGCCGCTTGTGCCTTATTACTTAATTTTACGCCAGAGAAAACTCATCACACATCAGCCATCATAGGATAATATCTGTTCAGTGCTGCTGAAACAGTGGATTCTTAACGACATCAAACTACAGATAGAAATATACACTCAGTGGCCAGTTTATTAGGTACACCACCCAGTTCACAAAAATGGTTCTCTCCTACCTACAGTGAGTCACGTGGATGTGGCTTGCTATATAAAGTAGGCCGACAGGCATTGATGCAATTCAGTTATTGTTCGATTGAACGTTAGAATGGGCAAAACGAGTGACTTAAGCAACTGAGCGTTTTATGATTGTTGGTGCCAGGCGGGCCGAATCCAGCATCTCTCAGAAACAACCGGCCTCCTGGGATTTTCACGCACAACAGTGTCTCGGATTGACAAACATAAAACATCCCGTCAGCGGCAGTCCTGTGGGCAAAAACAGCAAGTTGATGAGAGGTCGAAGGAGAATGGCAAGAATCGTGCAAGCCACAAACAGGCAAATAACAGCACAGTACAACAGTAGTGTGCAGAACGGTGTAGTATCTGGGATCTACATCTGTTTATATTAGTTACTGTGCTGTTACTAAGCAGTAATGCATTACGGCAGTGTTACGTTACTACACCTAATAGGAAATGCACATGCGCACTGGGGTGCCGCGAACTGTAGAGCACAAGGGGTTTTTGACTAAACGAAAACTAACTGTACTCCCGTCCCCTGCCTGTTCATTTCTCCACAACACAAATATTAGTGGCGACGAGGTGATTAAACTACATAAACGGACATTGCTTGAAGGGAAGAATGTTGCGTGAGTAATGAAACTCAAAATAATTATGTAATTCGTCAGTTATTTTACATTTTCTTTCGCCAGTATAGAAGGCTAACCACTGCTAGTACAGTATTCAGGAGCTGCCAAGTAGCAAGACTATTGGAGTCCAGAATAGCGACACTGCCCTCTGGTAGTTAAATTTTAAAAACTGTCTCATTGAACCCATTGAAATTAGGCGATTATTTCTCAGTGGAGAAATATTGGCAAGAAAAAAAAAAGGAAGAAGGAACGTACATTATTACAAATGAGTGCAGTGAATGAAGTAATTGTAGAAACTTCTGAAGTGAATAATTAGATGAAAATTAAGGAATACAAGGAATAAGGAAACTGAACAATTAACTGTGAAAATGGCAACCATTGGTCGAGTACCAGAGTTTGAGGCTACAAAAGAGGATTTTGATTCCTATTTGGAGCGTTTTGAGCGTTGGCTGGCTGCAAATGAAATCAAAGATGGAAAGAAAGCAGACTTCCCGTCTCCTGCCTGGTCATTTCTCCACAACACAAATATTACAAACGGCATCTCAGGAAACACACAACTCGTCAGTCTTTGTCATGGATGGGCTATTGCGGCAGACAACCACACTGGGTTCAACTCCTATCAGCTAAAAACGAGAAGAAGCTGCTCCAGTGGGCACGTGATCACCAACACTGGACAATTGAGTGGAAAAACATTGCCTGGTCTGATGAATCCCGGTTCTTGTTGCGTCAGGGTTTGACGTAAGCAGTATGATTTAATGGCCCCATCCGGCCTGGTGTCAATGGTACAGGCTGGTGGCAGTGGCATGGGGAATGTTTTCCTGGCGCACGTTAGGCGCATACCAATTGAGCAACATTTCCATGCCCCAAAGAATTCAGGCTGTGTTGGAGGAAAAGGTGGGTTTGACCTGGTACTAGCAATTGTATCAGCATATCGATTGCGCAACCACGGCTGGCAAAACCTTTGATCATTGCTATTCTAACTTCCGCGACGCATATAAGGCCCTGCTCCGCCATCCTGTCGGAAAAGCTGACCACGACTCCATTTTGTTGATCCCTGCCTACAGACAGAAGCTAAAACAAGAAGCTCCCACGCTGAGGTCTGTCCAACGCTGGTCCGACCAATCTGATTCCACACTCCAAGACTGTTTCCATCATGTGGACTGGGGATATGTTTCGTATTGCGTCAGATAACAACATTGACGAATACGCTGATTCGGTGTGCGAGTTCATTAGAACGTGCTTTGAAGATGTCGTTCCCATAGCAATGATTAAAACATTCCCAAACCAGAAACCGTGGATTGATGGCAGCATTCGCGTGAAACTGAAAGCGCGAACCACTGCTTTTAATCAGGGCAAGGTGACCGGAAATATGACCGAATACAAATAGTGTAGCTATTCCCTCCGCAATGATATCAAACAAGCTAAGCATCAGTATAGAGACAAAGTAGAATCTCAATTCAACGGCTCAGACACAAGAGGTATGTGGCAGGGTCTACAGTCAATCGCGGATTACAAAAAGAAAACCAGCCCCGTCACGGACCAGGATGTCTTGCTCCCAGGCAGACTAAATAACTTTTTTGCCCGCTTTGAGGACAATACAGTGCCACTGACACGGCCTGCAACGGAAACATGCGGTCTCTCCTTCACTGCAGCCGAGGTGAGTAAGACATTTAAACGTGTTAACCCTCGCAAGGCTGCAGGCCCAGACGGCATCCCCAGTCGCGCCCTCAGAGCATGCGCAGACCAGCTGGCTGGTGTGTTTACGGACATATTCAATCAATCCCTATCCCAGTCTGCTGTTCCCACATGCTTCAAGAGGGCCACCATTGTTCCTGTTCCCAAAAAGCTAAGGTAACTGAGCTAAACGACTACCGCCCCGTAGCACTCACTTCAGTCATCATGAAGTGCTTTGAGAGACTAGTCAAGGACCATATCACCTCCACCCTACCTGACACCTTAGACCCACTCCAATTTGCTTACCGCCCAAATAGGTCCACAGACGATGCAATCTCAACCACACTGCACACTGCCCTAACCCATCTGGACAAGAGGAATACCTATGTGAGAATGCTGTTCATCGACTACAGCTCGGCATTTAACACCATAGTACCCTCCAAGCTCGTCATCAAGCTGGGTCTCGACCCCGCCTTGTGCAACTGGGTACTGGACTTCCTGACGGGCCGCCCCCAGGTGGTGAGGGTAGGCAATAACATCTCCACCCCGCTGATCCTCAACACTGGTGCCCCACAAGGGTGCGTTCTGAGACCTCTCCTGTACTCCCTGTTCACCCACGACTGCGTGGCCACGCACGCCTCCAACTCAATCATCAAGTTTGCGGACGACACAACCGTGGTAGGCTTGATTACCAACAACGACGACGAGACGGCCTACAGGGAGGAGGTGAGGGCCCTCGGAGTGTGGTGTCCGGAAAATAACCTCACACTCAACGTCAACAAAACTAAGGAGATGATTGTGGACTTCAGGAAACAGCAGAGGGAACACCTCCCTATCCACATCGATGGAACAGTAGTGGAGAGGGTAGTAAGTTTTAAGTTCCTCGGCATACACATCACAGACAAACTGAATTGGTCCACCCACACAGACAGCATCGTGAAGAAGGAGCAGCAGCGCCTCTTCAACCTCAGGAGGCTGAAGAAATTTGGCTTGTCACCAAAAGCACTCACAAACTTCTACAGATGCACAATCGAGAGCATCCTGGCGGGCTGTATCACCGCCTGGTACGGCAACTGCTCCGCCCACAACCGTAAGGCTCTCCAGAGGGTAGTGAGTTCTGCACAACGCATCACCGGGGGCAAACTACCTGCCCTCCAGGACACCTACACCACCCGATGTTACAGGAAGGCCATAAAGTTCATCAAGGACAACAACCACCCGAGCCACTGCCTGTTCACCCCGATATCCTCCAGAAGGCGAGGTCAGTACAGGTGCATCAAAGCTGGGACCGAGAGACTGAAAAACAGCTTCTATCTCAAGGCCATCAGACTGTTAAACAGCCACCACTAACATTGAGTGGCTGCTGCCAACACACTGACTCAACTCCAGCCACTTTAAAAATGGGAATTGATGGGAAATGTAAAATATATCACTAGCCACTTTAAACAATGCTACCTAATATAATGTTTACATACCCTACATTATTCATCTCATATGTATTTGTATATACTGTACTCTATCATCTACTGCATCTTTATGTAATAGATGTATAACTAACCACTTCAACTATGCCACTTTGTTTACATACTCATAATAATAATAATAATATATGCCATTTAGCAGACGCTTTTATCCAAAGCGACTTACAGTCATGTGTGCATACATTCTACGTATGGGTGGTCCCGGGGGATCGAACCCACTACCCTGGCGTTACAAGCGCCATGCTCTACCAACTGAGCTACAGAAGGACCACACTCATCTCATATGTATATACTGTACTCGATACCATCTACTGTATCTTGCCTATGCCGCTCTGTACCATCACTCATTCATATATCTTTATGTACATATTCTTTATCCCCCTACACTTGTGTGTGTATAAGACAGTAGTTTTGGAATTGTTAGTTAGATTACTTGTTGGTTATTACTGCATTGTCGGAACTAGAAGCACAAGCATTTCACTACACTCACATTAACATCTGCTAACCATGTGTATGTGACAAATAAAACTTTTATTGGATTTGATTTGATTTAGATGGGTGTACCTCAAACTGGCCACTGAGTGCAAGTCAAATAAATATACTTTTTCTTGTTATATAACTTCAGTACTAGGATGTACAGAATACACATGGGCATGCATTGCTCATCACATAAGTTACAGTAAAGGCCTAAAGGTTGTCTTTAAATATGACATTTGTGGTAATCCATCTACAGTAACTGTCAGTAAAATAGCCTGGAGTTAGTCAAAAAAAAAGCTTCTGTTCTTTGGATAAAAGTTTTGTCTGAAAAAATGATTGTGTGAACCATACAACGGTAGTGTAGAAATCCTAGTTTCTATATTCATTTGAATGCAAACCAAACTATAAAACGACAATGATGTGGATGAGCATTATGGCTGGCCTACATATGTGCAGCAGACAAGGACTTTAAGGCTTGAGTGTTGCCATCTTAACACTACTCGGGGGGGAAGAATAATTAAGTCATTTTTCCAACAATTGTTTACAGATTATTTCAAGTATAATTCACTGTATCACAATTCCAGTGGGTCAGAAGTTTACATACACTAAGTTAACTGTGCCTTTAAACAGCTTGGAAAATTCCAGAAAATGATGTCATGGCTTTAGAAGCTTCTGATGAGGCTAATTTACATAATTTCAGTCAAATGGAGGTGTACCTGTGGATGTATTTCAAGGCCTACCTTCAAACTCAGTGTCTCTTTGCTTGACATCATGGGAAAATCAAAAGACATCAGCAAAGACCTCAGAATTTCTTTTGTAGACCTCCACAAGTCTGGTTCATCATTGGGAGCAATTTCCAAATGCCTGAAGGTACCACGTTCATCTGTACAAACAATAGTACGCTAGTATAAACACCATGGTGTTTATGATGAACGTACTTTGGTGCGAAAAGTGCAAATCAATCCCAGGACAACAGCAAATAACCATGTGAAGTTGCTGGAGGAATCAGGTACAAAAGTATCTAGGGACTGGTGCACTTCACAAAATAGATGGCATCATGAGGAAAGAAAATTATGTGGATATATTGAAGCAACAGCTCAAGACATCAGTCAGGAAGTTAAAGCTTGGTCGCAAATGGGTCTTCCAAATGGACAATGACCCCAAGCATACTTCCAAAGCTGTGGAAAATTGGCTTAAGGACAACAAAGTCAAGGTATTGAAGTGGCCATAACAAAGCCCTGACCTCAATCCTATAGAACATTTGTGGGCTGAACTGAAAAAGTGTGTGCGAGCACACTGATTCAGTTACACCAGCTCTGTCAGGAGGAATGGGACAAAATTCACCCAACTTACTGTGGGAAGCTTGCGGAAGGCTACCCGAAACGTTCGACACAAGCTAAACAATTTAAAGGCAATGCTACCAAATACTAATTGAGTGTATGTAAACTTCTGACCCACTGGGAATGTGATGAAATAAATAAAAGCTGAAATAAATCACTATTATTCTGACATTTCACATTCTTAAAATAAAGTGGTGATCCTAACTGACCTAAGACAGGGAATTTTTACTAGGATTAAATGTCAGGAATTGTGAAAACTGAGTTTACATGTTTTTGTCTAAGGTGTACGTAAACTTCCGACTTCAACTGTACCTCAAAAACACACATTACCCCTACATGCAGCCATAACACTTCTCAAACAGTTCCATTCACACCTCAACCCAACCCACATCTTACATTCCACACACAAGAAATCTGACCTCGCTGTGTATAGGCTGAGCTGGGGTGATTTATGCGTGCCCTCTTTTTCACACCCTACCTAGGAGGAAAGGAGGGAGAGAGGAAAAGTGGGGTTCAGGGAGGGAAAGAGGGAGGAGGCTGCTGTTGAAGAATGGTCAATCCTTTCAGCAGGGTGTAGCGATTAATACCAGAGACAGAGTTACAGGCACACTAGAGCCAGAGCCTTGCACACAGAGAATAGAATGTAGGGTAGTATGGTTTCATAGGGAAGACAACGGCTCAAGTGTAAACACACCTCTTTCCTATGAAACCATACGGTTTTGTCACAGGAGGTGGTGTAATATCATCACAGGATATTAAAAGGTCAAATACAGCAATTTTGATCTCAATATCAAATAATTTCAAGGTAATAATTAAGTACCTTACTGTGATTTTCTTTTTTACCATACTAATTGAAAATAAAAATAGCTTTTTAGCAAAGAGCAACTTTTAAGCAATAATGTTACTAGTACTTTCTGGGAGTGGTCTGGAGGAGAATAGTGAAAATGAGCTGTTGGCAGAGGGGTTTGGAACACTCTTTGTTATTTGGTCTATTATTAACTAAATAACCCTGGCCAAAACTCCATCCCACCATAGTACATTATCATTTTAACAGTATTATTTCAATGCCAGTGTGGAAATATATATAAAGAACACAGGACAATCAAGTTTTTGACTGCACTAAGATCCAATATTAAATGTACAAAATGGGCTACTACATAGTAAGGCCACCATTTCATCCAGTTATTCACAGATCTATCACATCACATTTTATGTCACATGTGCCGAATTACAGTGAAATGCTTACTTACAAGCCCTTAAACGAACAACGCAGTTTTAAGAAAATACCTAAAACAAATATTTAAAGAGAAGCAGTAATATAACAATAGCGGGGCTATATACAGTGGGTAATAGTACAGGGTTGATGTGTGGGGGCACCAATGTCGAGGTAAACTCAGTAAACTCAGCAAAAAAAGAGATGTCCCTATTTCAGGACCCTGTCTTTCAAAGATAATTTGTAAAAATCCAAATAACTTCACAGATCTTCACTATAAAGGGTTTAAACACGGTTTCCCATGCTTGTTCAATGAACCATAAACAATTCATGAACATGCACCATGCATGAACGGTCGTTAAGACACTAACAGCTTACAGACAGTAGGCAATTAAGGTCACAGTTATGAAAACTTAGGACACTAAAGAAGCCTTTCAACTGACTCTGAAAAACACCAAAAGACAGATGCCCAGGGTCCCTACTCATCTGCGTGAACGTGCCTTAGGAATGCTGCAAGGAGGCATGAGTACTGCAGATGTGGCCAGGGCAATAAATTGAAATGTCAGTACTGTGATACGCCTAAGACAGCGCTACAGGGAGACCGCACAGACAGCTAATCGTCCTCGCAGTGGCAGACCACATGTAACAACACCTGCACAGGATCGGTACATCCAAACATTATACCTGCGGGACAGGTACAGGATGGCAACAACAACTGCCTGAGTTACACCAGGAACGCACAATCCCTCCATCAGTGCTCAGACTGTCCGCAATAGGTTGAGAGAGGCTAGACTGAAGGCTTGTAGGCCTGTTGTAAGGCAGGTCCTCACAAGACATCACCGGTAACAACGTCACCTATGGGCACAAACCCACCGTCGCTGGACCAGACAGGACTGGCAAAAAGTGCTGTTCACTGATGAGTCACGGTTTTGTCACACTAGGGGTGATGGTCGGATTCGCATTTATCATCGAAGGAATGAGCGTTACACCGTACTCTGGAGCGGGATCGATTTGGAGGTGGAGGGTCCGTCATTGTCTGGGGCAGTGTGTCAAAGCATCATCGGACTGAGCTTGTTGTCATTGCAGGCAATCTCAACGCTGTGCGTTACAGGGAAGACATCCTCTTCCTTCATGTGGTACCCTTCCTGCAGGATCATCCTGACATGACCCTCCAGCATGACAATGCCTCAAAGCTTTCTCTGATAGTATTGTTGTTTATTCTTTTTCTTGCACGGAACCTGAAAGGTTCCTTCAGATAATTTACTGCTCGTTCTGTGCGTGATTTCCTGCAAGACAGGAATGTCAGTGTTCTGCCATGGCCAGCAAAGAGCCAAGATCAATCCCATTGAGCACATCGGGGACCTGTTGGATCGGAGGGTGAGGGCTAGGGCCATTCCCCCTAGAAATGTCCAGAAACTTGCAGGTGCCTTGGTGTAAGAGTGGGGTAACATCTCACAGCAAGAACTGGCAAATCTGGTGCAGTCTATGAGGAGGAGATGCACTGCAGTACTTAATGCAGCGTAACCAGATACTGACTGTTACTTTTGATTTTGACCCCCACTTTGTTCAGGGACACATTATTCAATTTCTGTTAGTCACATGTCTGTCTGTGGAACTTGTTCAGTTTATGTCTCAGGTGTTGAATCTTATGTTTATAGAAATATTTACACATTAAGTTTGCTGAAAATAAACACAGTTGACAGTGAGAGGATGTTACTTTTTGTTGCTATTAAAGTGACTATGTATAGGTAATAACCGAGGAGCAGCAGCGTGGGGGGGGGGGCAATGCAAATAGTCTGGATAGCCATTTGGCTAGATGTTCAGGGGTCTTATGGCTTGGGGGTAGAAGCTGTTTAGAAGCCTCTTGGCCCTAGACTTGGCGCTCCGGTACCGCTCGCCGTGCGTTAGCAGAGAGAACAGTCTATGACTAGGGTGGCTGGAGTCTGACAATTTTTAGGGCCTTCCTCTGACACTGCCTGGTATAGAGGTCCTGGACGGCAGGAAGCTTGGCCACGGTATGGTACAGGGCCGTTCGCACTACCCTCTGTAGTGCCTTGCGGTCGAAGGCCGAGCAGTTGCCATACCAGGCAGTGATGCAACCCGTCAGGATGCTCTCGCTGATGCAACTAAAACCTTTTGAGGATCTGAAGACCCATGCCAAATCCTTTCAGTCTCCTGAGGGGGAATTGATTTTTTCGTGCCCTCTTCAGTCATAGGAAAGGTGTCCATCTTCACACACAATTCACAAAACCTTATCTAGTTCTGCAGAACTTGGCTTGTGGTTAGCCTGAGGTCCTCAGTACTGTACTGAGTCCATCCAACTGTGATCCTAAATACAGCAGCACTGTTCCCACTGAGGCCCTACAGCTCAGTAAGAGGCTCAGTGCACTGTTCTCTCTTCCTGTCCTCTTTGACTGGAGGTGGCTTCAACCTATTAAACAGACTCAAATATATACCTGGAAGTGCTCAGCCTGACCTCAGTCCACACACAAACAGCGACCAAAGCTACTTAGCCCTGAGCTATACTGGGCTCCATTCATAAAGCATGAGGGCCATACTAGGACAGGCTTCCAGGAAGCTGTGCTTAACCAATGTTCTGTTCCCTCTCAGTGTCACTGACCTGTAGGTCCCTAGCCAATGACAAGCAACGTATAACGGAGATCGGCGGTGACTACCTGGTCAACAGCATTTTCCAATCACAGAAGTGCTTTTTTCTACCTGGGGCAGCAGGCAGCCTAGTGGTTAGAGTGTTGAGCCAGAAAGGTTGCTGGATCAAATCCCTGAGCAGACAAGGTAAAAATCTGTCGTTCTGCCCCTGAACAAGGCAGTTAACTCACTGTTCCCTGGTAGGTCGCCACTGTAAATAAGAATTTGTTCTTAACTGACTTCCCATATCAGATCCTTAAATAAAGGTAATAAATAGAGTTGAAGTCGGAAGTTTACATACACTTAGGTTGGAATCCTTAAAACTTGTTTTTCAACCACTCCACAAATTTATTGTTAAACTATAGTTTTGGAAAGTCGGTTAGGACATCTACTTTGTGCATGACAAGTAATTTTTCCAACAATTTTTTACAAACAGATAATTTCACTGTATCACAATTCCAGTGGGTCAGAAGTTTACATACACTAAGTTGACTGTGCCTTTAAACAACTTGTAAAATTCCAGAAATTGTCTTGGCTTTAGAAGCTTCTGATAGGCTAATTGACATAATTTGAGTCAATTGAGGTGTACCTGTGGATGTATTTCAAGGCCTACCTTCAAACTCAGTGCCTCTTTACTTGACATTATGGGAAAATCAAAAGAATTCAGCCAAGACCTCAGAAAAAAATATTGTAGACCTCCACAAGTCTGGTTCATCCTTGGGAGCGATTTCCAAACGCCTGAAGGTACCACGTTCATCTGTACAAACAATAGTACCCAAGTATAAACACCATGGGACCACGCAGCCGTCATACCGCTCAGGAAGGAGAAGCGTTCTGTCTCCTAGAGATGAACGTACTTTGTTGCAAAAAGTGTAAATCAATTCCAGAACAGCAGGAAATGACCTTGCGAAGTTGCTGGAAGAAACAGGTACAAAAGTATCTATATCCACAGTAAAACGAGTCCTATATCAACATAGCCTGAAAGGCCGCTCAGCAAGGAATAAGTCACTGGTCCAAAACCGCCATAAAAAAGCGAGACTACGGTTTGCAACTGGACATGGGGACAAAGATCGTACTTTCTGGAGAAATGTCCTCCGGTCTGATAGAACTGTTTGGCCATAATGACCATAGTTATGTTTGGAGGAAAAAGCGGGAGGCTTGCAAGCCGAAGAACACCATCCCAACTGTGAAGCACAGTGGTGGCAGAGCTTTGCTACAGGAGGGCCTGGTTCACTTCACAAAATAGATGGCACCATGAGGAAAGAAAATAATGTGGATATATTTAAGCAATGTCTCAAGACATCAGTCAGGAAGTTAAAGCTTGGTCGCAAATGGGTCTTCCAAATGGACAATGAGCCCAAGCATACTTCCAAAGTGGTGGCAAAATGGCTTAAGGACAACAAAGTCAAGGTATTGGAGTGGCCATCACAAAGCCCTGACCTCAATCCCATAGAACATTTGTGGGCAGAACTGAAAAAGCATGTGCAAGCAAGGAAGCCTACAAACCTGACTCAGTTACTCCAGCTCTGCCAGGGTGAATTGGCCAAAATTCCCCCATCTTATTGTGGGAAGCTTGTGGAAGGCTACCCAAAACATTTGACCCAAGTTAAACAATTTAAAGGCAATGATACCAAATACTAATTGAGTGTATGTAAACTTCTGACCCACTGGGAATGTGATGAAATAAATCAAAGCTGAAATAAATAATTCTCTCCAATATTATTCTGACATTTCAGTCTTAAAATAAAGTGGTGATCCTAACTGACCTAAAACAGAGAATTTCTACTAGGATTAAATGTCAGGAATTGTGAAAAACTGAGTTTAAATGTATTTGGCTAAGGTGTATGTAAACGTCAGACTTGAACTGTATATAAAATAAACCCTATCCTTAACTCCCCAAAAAAGATATAAAGCAGTTAATGTCTCAGACAAGGCAAACTTACTAGTTCATGTACTCGCACACCAATTCTGACAATATTGCTTCTCTTGTCCATTCAATGTGATGGTGGCATGGTAGATGTTAAACACGTATCTAAGATGAGCTAACCTTCATTTTGACTATGTACTGTGTGCCATATTGCTCTATCGTACATGGTTAGGTAGAAGACCTACTGAAGACACAGTAAGGATCTGATCTGGCCCCAATCCAATACACTCACCTACATCATGCATGCAACAACTACATACTGACAAATGCCATGCAACCAGCAGGCAACAACTACATACTGACAAATGCCATGCAACCAGCAGGCAACAACTACATACTGACAAATGCCATGCAACCAGCAGGCAACAACTACATACTGACAAATGCCATGCAACCAGCAGGCAACAACTACATACTGACAAATGCCATGCAACCAGCAGGCAACAACTACATACTGACAAATGCCATGCAACCAGCAGGCAACAACTACATACTGACAAATGCCATGCAACCAGCAGTCAACAACTACATACTGACAAATGCCATGCAACCAGCAGTCAACAACTACATACTGACAAATGCCATGCAACCAGCAGTCAACAACTACATACTGACAAATGCCATGCAACCAGCAGGCAACAACTTAGCAACCATCAAACTGTCAACTGACAAATAGTGACAACGTCAGTCCCCTAAACCATGCAACTATGAAAACAACTGAACAGGCACACAACTATCAACACACAAAAGCATAATATATCTGCCCTGCATAAGTTAATGTTGTTCTGTAAAAAAACAAGACAAACAATTAACCCTTACCCTACATAATATCTTTACTATGTACCATTCATAGTTTTTCCATAACATTATCATACAGTCAATTTTTAAATACTGCCATGCGCACATTCCAATTCCACAACTGTATTAAATTTCATTACCATCCATGTTTCAAATGAAAACAGTAATACCAATCGTTAAACCAATGGTTAGACTGACAAAGCCAAGAGCAATAGAGACAATGCAGCTTAGTGTCTTCCTTCCATTGGCTTGTTTCCAGACTCCTGTACAGTTAGAGCAGACAGAGTCTATACCTCTTCAGTTACAGTATTAAGAGACTAACCCTGCTGTTAGCAGACACGGTAGACAAAGAGACTGGTAGGTAAGTATTGTCAACAGTAGACTAGCTCCAGTAAGGCATTGTTTAGCTCCAGTATGAGTCTTTCGTTTACCTCTTGAGGTGTTGCTCCAGTTCCCTGAATAACAGCTTCATGGCCATCTCGTCCCGGACCACCAGCTCTCTCATCGGGCTGTCCGTCAACTCTCCTCCAATAGAATCAGATATATTCCTATTTTCTAGTCCCTCGGTCCCTTTCTCTCTCTTAAAATCACTGTATATTCCTTTTGAGTTCCACCAGTCTGGAGAGCATTGGTGGAGATGTGGGGACAAGCCAAGGCTGTGTATGTATGTCTTTAGCCTCTGTGTGCTTCTCCAATGCATGCCAACTAGCGACTGATTGAGCAAAAACAAGAGTAGGGCACCTGTGACATCACAGTACTGCGTGCAGTCATGTGACCTAGTGTTACATAAACCATCAAAACAGATTAGCTTCTTCCCTGATGAGCACTTCTTCTCCTCCTCCTATCCTCCCCTTTCCCCTCCCTGGTGAGCCCTGGGTCTACTACCCTCCAACAGACAAGAGGTGGTTACCATTCTCACACTACACCACAGTCCTCCAAACATTCACCTCTTCTCACTTGCCCTCTCCCTTCCTCCAGGGTGGTGTTGGACCCCCTCTGTGTTTAGGAGACCCCCCCCCCCCCAAAGGCAGGGTGACAGGAGGGCAGAGTCTGGCCCCTGTATTTGAGCCGGGTCTTATCTTGTCACTTCTCATCAACAGGGTGGGCTAATGGGGGGCTTAACGCCTGCACACACAGAAAGAGTACAACACACACATGCGTCTGCAAACTTAGTCAGCCAGCAGCCTGGGTTAGGGGAATAACACAGACAAGGACAAAGCAGAGGGATTTACCTGTTCAAATACACTGAGGCCTGAGTCAGAGTGGGCTTTCTATTGTTCAGATGTCCAACTGGGGCAGTTTACATTAGCCTGAAGAATACAGACTTGACCCATGATGGGACATCAACCTCTTTCACACGCAACTGACTACACACACTTTATAAGCCATCTAATAACTTATACCATATTGATAAACACATTATGTCTACAAGTGCTCTGATTGGTTGGTAAACTCAAGTGAAGGCCCACAGATGGTGATTGGGTGGAACACAGTATGTTATAGAGCAACATACTGTATTGTAATTGTGTTGCTGATTATGCCTGGTTAAATTAACCCTGAGGGGATTGATCCAGTCATATTCTATTGTTTGGTACATTTGGGAAATAGTGGGCTAAAGATGCTATCCCTGATCTGCCAGTCTGATCCGTACCATCTGTGTGTGTGTTTGTATATGTCAACCCAACGTGTATGAATGTGTAGCCTACTTCATACACAACCACCAGTTTATAAATAGCAGGTCCTAAACCATTCACTGACAATTATTCACAAAATGATTACAATCATTCACTATTTTATTTTGTGAAAGAGATTTGGAGAATGTCCCTTAGCTTATGCATGAAATATAGTTAGAAAGGGAGAAGGAGAGAGACAGGTGCCATTTGAATATTTGGAATGAGAGCAGGTCACACAAGAGAGTTGAGTCCTGCTCTCTCCAGCTCTCACTCAACAGAGAGGAATGGACCAGAAACACCGCCTCAGCACATTACACCATCTCAGAGAGGCGGAGAGAGAGAGATGTGTATGAAGTACATGGATCCTGTTCCCGTGCGATGTGTTGGGCTGACCGCACCAGCCTCTGGAGAGCACGGTAGTTGCGGACGGTGCAATTGTTGCATCAGGCGGTGATACAGCCTGACAGGATGCTCTGAATGGTGGAAAAATGTATGAAGGTCCTAGGGCTGAACTTCTTCAGCCTCCTGAGGTTGAAGAGGCGCTGTTGCATGAAGGCACCATTTCAGGTTGTCAGTGATGTGCACACAGAGGCATCCGAAGCTCGGACCCTCTCCACTGCGGCCCCGTCAATGTGGATTGGGTGTGCTCTCTCTGCTATCACCTGTAGTCCACAATCAGCTTCTTCATTTTGTTGATGTTGAGGGAGAGGTTATTTTCCTGGCACCCTTCTGCCAGGGCTCTCACCTCCCCGTCTCATCATTGTTGGTAATCGGGCCTACCACTACTGTCTCGCCATCACCCACTGAATAACTTGTCATTTTTGCAGATTGAAAATGTTTGAGCTAGTATTACAGTAAGTCAATATTTATATTTAGGAATTAGCATGGCATTTAGTCAATTAATATAATGCACCTTTGGATTTTACCCTGGTTTCGAAAGCAAATGGTTAGAACGTTTGTAAAGTTAAGAGAACTTGTTCCGTGAAAGCAAAATTATAGCTGTCCTTTACGAAATTACCCTGTACATTTAAAAATGACCAAATACACAAACTGTTTACAGCATAACTACTTTCTTACTGTGAACCTGAACAACCTAAATAAAATCTGAATGAGTAAAAACGGTCGATTCCTAATATAATCATGCGTTTTCTGACCGATGCATGCTTAATTTGGATTAGGCTCCCACAGACCTCTTAAATATTTGAACCGGGGACCAATGCAAATTTGTAAAATGTTACATTCCTAGTTTATAGCAATTCCCATATGTAACATGTGGTCAGGTGGAACCAATAGTTCATGAAAAGGTTCAGATGGCCTTTTACAGCCCACCATTCAACAAATATCCCCAAACATTACTAAGATACGTACAGGTTTACTAAGCTGAGTTCTCAAAAGGTGCTCTGCTATGTGGGTGTATGGTCTGATAAGGATAAATGGATAGTCGTGATGGGGGGGAGAAATCGATAGTTTCATATCGTCATATTATTCTGGGATGATATATCGATATCTTACTCCAAGTATCGATTATTTAAAAAAAAAATAGATACAAATAAACTTGCTACTGTAGGTTTTTTCTAATTTATTTAACCCTTATTGTACCAGGTAAGTTGACTGAACACATTCTCAATTACAGCAACGACCAGGGGAATAGTTACAGGGGAGAGGCGATGAATGAGCTGATTGTAAGCTGGGGATGATTAGGTAGCGTAAACTATTCGGCTGTACATGCACAAATACGGCAGTATTTTTCATCCTATATCATGTACTTCATCTTTTTAAATATTGAGCCAACATGTTTGCAGCACTTTTATTTGCTTCACTAATCAAAACTCGTTCTCTCATGCTCTCGTCTCTCTGCAACAGACATCGAGTGAACAATATGTTTGAAACATCAAATCGCAATATCGAGTTGCAATACATACGGAATCGAGAGAAATGCAATAAATATTGTATTGGCACCTACAGCTGAAGTCAGAGGTTTACATACACCTTAGCCAAATACATTTAAACTCAGTTTTTCACAATTCCTGACATTTAATCAGAGTAAAAATTCCCTGTCTTAGGTCAGTTAGGATCACCACTGTATTTTAATAATGTGAAATGTCAGAATAATAGTGGAGGAAATTATTTATTTCAGCTTTTATTTATTTCATCACATTCCCAGTGGGTCAGAAGTTTACATACACTCAATTAGTATTTGGTAGCATTGCCTTTAAATTGCTTAACTTGGGTCAAAAGTTTTGGGTAACCTTCCACAAGCTTCCCAAAATAAGTTAGGTGGATTTTGTCCCATTCCTCCTGACAGAGCTGGTGTAACTGAGTCAGGTTTGTAGGCCTCCTTGCTCGCACACCCTTTTTCAGTTCTGCCCACACATTTTCTATGGGATTGACGTCGGGGCTTTATGATGGCCACTACAATACCTTGACTTTGTTGTCCTTAAGCCATTTTGCCACAACTTTGGAAGTATGCTTGGGGTCATTGTCCATTTGAAAGACTCCTCCTTTTTCCTCCACAAATAACGATGGTCATTATGGCCAAACAGTTCTATTTTTGTTTCATCAGACCAGGGGACATTTCTACAAAAAGTATGATCTTTGTCCCCATGTGCAGTTGCAAACCGTAGTCTTGTTTTTTTAATGGCAGTTTTGGAGCAGTTGCTTCTTTCTTGCTGAGTAGCCTTTCAGGTTATGTTGATATAGGACTTGTTTTACTGTGGATATAGATACTTTTGTACCTGTTTCCTTCACAAGGTCCTTTGATGTTGTTCTGGGATTGATTTGCACTTTTCACACACTAAAGTACGTTCATCTCTAGGAGACAGAACGCCTCTCCTTCCTGAGCGGTGTGACGGCTGCATGGTTCCATGGTGTTTATACTTGTGTACTATTGTTTGTACAGATGAACGTGGTACCTTCAGGTGTTTGGAAATTGCTCCCAAGGATGAACCAGACTTGTGGAAGTCTTGACTCATTTCTTTTGATTTCCCCATGATGTCAAGCAAAGAGGCACTGAGTTTGAAGGTAGGCCTTGAAATACATCCACAGGTACACCTCCAATTGACTCAAATTATGTCAATTAGCCTGTCAAACTTCTAAAGCCATGACATAATTTTCTGAAATTTTCCAAGCTTGTGATACAATGAATTCTAAGTGAAATAATCTGTCTGTAAACAATTGTTGGAAAAATGACTTGTGTCATGTACAAAGTAGATGTCCTAACCGACTTGCCAAAACTATAGTTTGTGAACAAGAAATTTGTGGAGTGGTTGAAAAACGAGTTAATGACTCCAACCTAAGTGTATGTAAACTTATGACTTCAACTATAAGCATCGTGACAATATTGTATCGTGAGGTCCCTAGCAATTCTCAGCCCAATGAGAGGTGTCTGACAAAGCGTGTGCTGATCCACACAGCAGCCATTACATAGATGTGTGTGAGAAAAACAAAGGCTACAGGTATGACTAATGTGGAGTGAAACCAGGCATTAGCAGGTCTAACACACACAAAACACTCCCACACATTCTGGGGCACGATGCACCGCCCAAAGACATTTTGAATACGCTCAAAGATAAAGCTGCAGAAAGACGAGAGATTCTTACATGAACCATGAAAAGAGGGTCAAAAGACAGAATACAGAGAAAGCAGAGAGAGAGTGAGGGGACAGGGGAGAGAGAGGAGAGGGGGACAGAGAATACAGAGGGGGACAGAGAATACAGAGAGAGAGAGAGAGGACAGAGAGAAAGGACCGAGAGAATACAGAGAAAGACAGAGTGAGAGAGGACAGAAAGGGAGAGGGAATGAGGAATGAGAGGGGGACAGAGAGAAAGAGGGGGAGAGAGAGCCAGAGTCAGTCGTGCCTGCGGCTGTAACAGTAGTCTCCCTCATCAGTCTTTGTCTGGAGTCACTGGGCTGTTGATGAGAAGTGACACATGGGGGGGTGTGATGTTAGAAGCCTTTACTGGAGCCTAGAACCAACTGATGTTCCCCTCCACACGCAACCACCAACACGGCTGGACCCCTCCAGTGTGTGTGTGTGCGGTCACTGCGGTGTGAACTGGAGCTTATCCCCAGAGACAATAGCAGAGCTGTCCAAATTGGGGCGATGGGAGAGAAAGAGGGGGCAATGAGGATAGAGGAAAACGAAAGAAGGAAGAGAGGGGGATCTGTACATTGGCCTGGAACATGATGTTCTAGCTCCAGACGGCTAGTCAAGCCAGAACATTACTTCCACTCCAGCAGTTGAGTGAACTGGGAGGGCTGAGCTGGATGTATGATACTGTACACTCACCGGTGCCATTTGGGTCAGTCACATAGTCATGTTATAGTGTGTTATATGGACCCCCGGAGTGAAAGTCTTAATCAAATAGGATTGGTTGGCCCTTTCACACTATTAACCTCAGGAGACACACACACTTATCTTTAGGACTCTTACTGTCCGAACATACCCAAACACAGATGGGACAGATGGGTGGTTTGATTGTTTCCAAACAGACCAGGACTTCACACTACCAGATAACAGATCCTAATCCACCATCTAGTACATACTGTACACTATCAATAGTTTTTATGTCCTGAAATATAAACGCTGAGAAGTCATCAAAAAAGAACAGTATTTGTAAGTGATGTAACATAGGACAGGTCCTCATCAATATACTGTCAGTAATCAACTGATAGGATTCACACAGACCAATGCACCACACACAGACTCTCACACACACACACTGCCAATAGAGGGTTAATCGGAGGGCAGACGTGTACAGTTTATGTAGTGTAAACCAGCCAACTTCTTTACCCACATCCACTCAAATGCAATAGAGACACACGTCAAATGTCCTATAAATTGGGGACATCGTGTTCCTGCATAAGGAATGTTTCTCTGTTAAATGAGATGTGTGTGTTCATGCATGTGTGTTCATGTTTGTGTGATGTGCTGTGTACTGATGTGCAGCTCATGTTCTACTGAACAATAGTAATCCCTCTTGGTAACAGAGAGCAGCTTCAGAGCATAAATACTGCACTAAAACACACAGCCCCCCCCACTCACATACACAAGAGAGAAGACAGAATAGTGAAGTACACTGACTGTAAAGTCCAAAGTCTGATATTTCAGAGAAGTGAGGCCAGTCCTTACAGAAGGTTCTAGTGTTGATCTGTAACCTCTTCAACTAGAATGTCCCCATTTTAATCATTATTGTCCCAAAACTTACTAAACTACCAGATTTACACTACCGTTCAAAAGTTTGGGGTCACTTAGAAATGTCAATGTTTTTTAAATAAAAGCACATTTTTAGTCCATTAAAATAACATCAAATTGATCAGAAATACAGTGTATACATTGTTAATGTTGTAAATGACTATTGTGTGGCTGGAAACGGCAGATTTTCTAAAATGGAATATCTACAGTTGAAGTCAGAAGTTTACATACATTTACATACAAGCCAAATATATTTAAACTCAGTTTTTCACAATTCCTGACATTTAATCCTAGTAAACATTCCCAGTCTTAGGTCAGTAAGGATCACCGCTTTATTTTAAGAATGTGAAATGTAGTAGAGAGAATGATTTATTTAAGCTTTTATTTATTTTCGTCATATTCCCAAGTGGGTCAGAAGTTTACATACACCCAAATAGTATTTGGTAGGATTGCCATCATTTTTTTATTTTTTTTACTTGGGCCAAACATTTTGGGGAGCCTTCCACAAGCTTCCCACAATAAGTTGGGTGAATTTTGGCCCAATCCTCCTGACAGAGCTGGTGTAACTGAGTCAGGTTTGTATGCCCTCTTGCTCATACTTTAGTTCTGCCCACACATTTTCTATAGGATTGAGTCCAGGGCTTTGTGATGGCCACTCCAATATCTTGAATTTGTTGTCCTTAAGCCATTTTGCTACAACTTTTGAAGTATGCTTGGGGTCATTGTCCAGTTGGAAGACCCATTTGCGACCAAGCTACAAGTACATTAGAGTGTCACACTTGAAAAACAGACACCTCACAAGTCCTCAACTGGCAGCTTCATTAAATAGTACCCGTAAAACAACAGTCTCAACGTCAAAAGTGAAGAGGCAACTCTGGGATGCTGGTCTTTTATTAAGATTTCCTCTGTCCAGTGTCTGTGTTATTTAGCCTATCTGAATCTTTTATTGTTATTGGCCAGTCTGAGATATGGCTTTTTCTTTGCAACTCTGCCTAGAAGGCCAGCGGAGTCGCCTTTTCAATGTTGATGTTCTCATTTCTCAGAACAAGAATAGACTGTCATGTTTCAGAAGAAAGGTCTTTGTTTCTGGCCATTTTGAGCATGTAATCGAACCTACAAATGCTGAAGCTCCAGATACTCAACTAGTCTAAAGTAGGACGATTTTATTGCTTCTTTAAAATCAGCACAACAGTTTTCAGCTGTGCTAACATAATTGCATAAGGGTTTTCTAAGGATCAATTAGCCTTTTAAAATGATCAACTTGGATTAGCTAACACAACGTGCTATTGGAACACAGGAGTGATGGTTGCCGTGGGTGGGGTTATATCCTGCCTGTTTGGCCCTGTCCGGGCGTATCGTCGGCTGGGGCCACGGTGTCTCCCGACCCCTCCAGTCTCAGCCTCCAGTATATATGCTGATGTAATATATATATTCTCTCTCCCTCTCTCTCTCTCCCTCTCTCAGGTGCTGACCTGTTGCACCCTAGACAACCACTGATTATTATTTGACCCTGCTGGTCATCTATGAACCTCTTGGCCATGTTCTGTTATAATCTCCACCCGGCACAGCCAGAAGAGGACTGGCCACCCCACATAGCCTGGTTCCTCTCTAGGTTTCTTCCTAGGTTCTGGCCTTTCAAGGGAGTTTCTCCTAGCCACCGTACTTCTACGCCTGCATTGCTTGCTGTTTGGGGTTTTAGGCTGGGTTTCTGCACAGCACTTTGTGACATCAGCTGATGTAAGAAGGGCTTTATAAATACATTTGAGTGATTGATTGCTGATAATGGGCCTCTGTACGCCTATGTAGATATTCCATTTTTATTTATTTTATTTTATCTGCCGTTTCCAGCTACAATAGTCATTTACAACATTAAAGTCTACACTGTACTTCTGATCAATTTGATGTCATTTTAAATGGACAAAAAATGTGCTTTTCTTTCAAAAACAAGAACATTTCTAAGTGACCCCAAACTTTTGAACGGTAGTGCGTGTTTTTTTCCCACAACCACTCAACAACCTCCCCCTGCTTCCCACCCATCCTTCCCGCTCTTCAGCTGTCCATCTGTCTGGTCAGCTGATGACTGCTCTGTCCATCTGTCTGGTCAGCTGATGACTGCTCTGTCCATCTGTCTGGTCAGCTGATGACTGCTCTGTCCATCTGTCTGGTCAGCTGATGACTGCTCTGTCCATCTGTCTGGTCAGCTGATGACTGCTCTGTCCATCTGTCTGGTCAGCTGATGACTGCTCTGTCCATCTGTCTGGTCAGCTGATGACTGCTCTGTCCATCTGTCTGGTCAGCTGATGACTGCTCTGTCCATCTGTCTGGTCAGCTGATGACTGCTCTGTCCATCTGTCTGGTCAGCTGATGACTGCTCTGTCCATCTGTCTGGTCAGCTGATGACTGCTCTGTCCATCTGTCTGGTCAGCTGATGACTGCTCTGTTCATCTGTCTGGTCAGCTGATGACTGCTCTGTCCATCTGTCTGGTCAGCTGATGACTGCTCTGTCCATCTGTCTGGTCAGCTGATGACTGCTCTGTCCATCTGTCTGGTCAGCTGATGACTGCTCTGTCCATCTTCTGACTGGAACAGTAGTGGGGAACAGCTACAACGCTTTGGAAGAAGAGAAAGAGAAAGGGAGGGAGAGAGAGAGAAAGACACAGACAAAGAGCTTTCCAACCTACAGCTCCATGACATAGCAGAGAGCTGAGAGCAGAGGGTAGAGAGGAGCTTATCAGCCAGCCCTACCCATCCATGCCCTCTCACAGAGACATGAACTGCTGGGGCTCAGTGCTATACACCCTTATGACTCTATCAGACTATACTCATATAAACACAGAGAGAACACAAGCTACTTCCCAGAGCCACAAACACACATCCTATAATGTGCAGATAAAAAGCCACAGCACGCAGAGCATGCGCACACAAGCCTCTCTTCTGAGAGGATTTGAATATGGCTTTTTCTTCACTACTTCTCTGACATGCTACAGTATAGCCTAATGATGAGTAACTATCTGCACATTATAGGACAGGGACTTGACATGAAGTGGTTTATCTAAGTGCCTAATGCTAGTAGCAAATAGTGTACCGTAATAAAATAAGTGGTGGTCCATGTTATACAATAATAGTGCTTAGCTCCCTAAACAATCTTACTGATTACGAGCTCCAATACCCCCGTCTCCATAGGTGTCTGTCATCCCAGAATATAAGAGAAATGGCATCATTTCCAAATTAGAGCCATTACTGCTCACTCAAATCCTCCGGTATTCCCCGTGTGTATCAGTACGTGTAAACCTATAGAGTAGTTGTTAGTGTGACAACTGGTACACTTTCACTTCAACACCAACTAAAACACTTGAATAGCCCTTTCAGGAAATTGGATGATTAATGCTAGTTATAAAAGGTGTGTTGTACAGACCTTTAACCATTATCCTTTCTCTCAGTTTCTGGTCTTGAGTTAAAGACATCAGTTAACCAACACCTGAGCTTTGCTTATCTGCCGCTTCAGAGACGTTGATCATGGAAGTTCATTCTGCGCGGATATACAGCTAAACCCTGGCCTGTAGGACTACAGGCCCTGGCCCGTAGGACTACAGGCCCTGGCCCGTAGGACTACAGGCCCTGACCCGTAGGACTACAGGCCCTGACCCGTAGGACTACAGGCCCTGACCCGTAGGACTACAGGCCCTGACCCCTCTCCGTGTGTGTTGTTGTATCTTTTAAGATGTTCAGAGAGAGAGGAAGAAATGAGTGGAATAACTAGAGAGACTGCATCAGGCCAAAGGCAGTGACGACAGAGGGCTAACATAAGCACCTCTTAATCCTACAGAAAACACATAGCTCAGTGGCTGCAGATCCATACATGGACTGGGATATACACGCCGTGAGTGTGTACAGTGCATTCGGAAAGTATTCAGACCTCTTGACTTTTCCCACATTGTTACGTAACGTCCTTATTCTAAAAGGGATGATCTCCCCCCATCAATCTACACACAATACACCATAAGGACAAATTAAAAACAGGTTTAAAAATGTTTAACCAATTAATCAAAATAAAAAACTGAAATACCACATTTACATAAGTATTCAGACCCTTTACTCAGTACTTTGTTGAAGCACCTTTGGCAGCAATTACACCCTAGAGTCTTCTTGGGTATGACATTACAAGCTTGGCGCACCTGTATATGAGGAGTTTCTCCCATTCTTCTCTGCAGATCCGCTCAAGCTCTGTCAGGTTAGATGGGGAGCACAGCTGTACAGCCATTTTCAGGTCTCTCCAGAGATGTTCAATTGGGTTCAAGTCTGGGCTCTGGCTGGGACACTCAAGGATGTTCAGAGACTAGTCCTTCCTGTTGGAAGGTGAACCTTTGGCCCAATCTGGAGGTCCTGAGCACTCTGGAGGATGTTTTCATCAAGGATCTCTGTACTTTGTGCCGTTCATCGTTCCCTCGATCCTGACTAGTCTCCCAGTCCCTGCCACTGAAAAACATTCCCCACAGCATGATGCTGCCACCACCATGCTTCACCGTAGGGACGGTGCCAGGTTTCCTCCAGACGTGACGCTTGGCACTCAGGCCAAAGAGCTTAATCTTGGTTTCATCAGACCAGAGAATCTTGTTTCTCATGGTCAGTTCTTTAGGTGTCTTTTGGGAAACTCCAAGCAGGCTGTCATGTGCCTTTTACTGAGGAGTGGCTTCTGTCTGATTGGTGGAGTGCTGCAGAGAAGGTTGTCCTTCTGGAAGTTTCTCCCATCTCCACCAAGAAACGCCCTTCTCTCCTGATTGGTTAGTTTGGCCGGGCGGCCTGCTCTAGGAAGAGTCTTGGTGGTTACAAACTACTTCCACTTAAGAATGATGGAGGCCACTGTGTTCTTGGGGACCTTCAATGCTGCAAAAACATTTTTGGTACCCTTGCCCAGATCTGTGCCGACAATCCTGTCTGAGCTCTACGGACAATTCCTTCGACCTCATTGCTTGGTTATTGCTGACATGCACTGTCAACTGTGGGACCTTATATAGACAGGTGTGTGCCTTTCCAAATCATGTCCAATCAATTAAATTTACCACAGGTGGACTCCAACCAAGTTGTAGAAACATCAAGGATGATCAATGGAAACAGGATGCACCTGAGCTCAATTTTGAGTCTCATAGTAAAGGGCCTGAATACTTCTGTAAATAAGTTAATGTTTTTTAATACATTTGCTAAAATGTCTAAACACCGGTTTTTGCTTTGTCATTATGCGGTATTTTGTGTAGATTGATGAGGACATTTTTATTTAATCAATTTTAGAATAAGGCAGTTACGTAATAAAATGTGGCAAAAGTCAAGGGGTCTGAATACTTTCCGAATGCACTATTTTTGGACCACTAACACAGAGGAGAGTGAGTCCATCTCCGGATATGCTACTTTTACAGAAATCTTCAGAAATATCTTCCTGTGCTAGTTAGTGCAGACACTGACCTGTGTCCTGGGCAGTAACACACAGATACAGATACAACCTCTAGCCTGGATACTACTGTTGAGGCCAATGGAGATGCTGTGTGCATTTGAGAGAGTGTTTATATTATGACATTGAGAGCCCAGAGGTCAGAGGAACAACAAGAGAGAGGAACAGAGAAAGAGAAAGCTAGAAGGATGGAGCGAGAGATATAGCTGTGGTGCGGGGGTAGATGCAGAGCAGAACAGGTTTGAACCGGTCAGCTGTGACTGACTGTTCTAAAGGACAGGCCCTATTACAGCATCACAACACTGCAGGCCAGTTAGGATGCTTTAATCAGATGCCCGCAGCAGTAAGTAACAGCACAGGGATGGATGGGGCTTGTGGCCATTTAGGGCCTACCATCTAATGCCATCACTGGTCAACCCGGCCAAACTACAGTCAAGTGGTCAGAGTGAAGTCTTAACATTACTGGGTCATTTCACCAATTTGGTGTCTTTTGAGAAGTGTAAAAAAATATGATTTCACCTACTTTAACATTGTCATGAGCTGTGTTCGAATACCCATACTGTATTCTACATACTTTGAGTATATACACTACATACTATTAGTTCATTTTAGTATACTGTAAACAAACATTATCCTTTCAGTTGAGTGTACTAGCGCTGGAAGTTGATGCTGTTGCTATGCAACTTCTTGCTAGCTTGTTAACAAATTACTAGCTAGACATCTTACGACTTCATTAACAATGTCCATTGAGAACGCACAAATATATACCACTTAGCTAAGGTAAGAATTACATAAATATTCAACTCAAATGTTGGGTAGCTAGTTAGATAGCATATAGGTAATAAACTGGCAAGTTCGATGTATTGGTAGGTAACTAACGATGGGTAACTAGCTAACATACCAAGCAACTGCTGTAATGTCATGCTATGCAGTTTGTATGGCTAGCGTAGCTAACAAATTGTCAGTCAACATAATGTAACTTATTTCAAAAGTCATTAGTTTATTTCATTGCTTAACATTTGTCATAATTAGTCAAGGCAATGAATTTCTATCCATTCTCATTGGCTGCATATTTACCTCAATTTTCTTCAAATCCCAAAATATTGCGAAGCTACGCTCATTGCCTGAAGAATTGCATTATGGGCCGGAAATATAGTGTCCACTGCTTGTATATGTAGTACGACATCCGGGAACTTTTGGCATACTTACTATATCCATACTATGACCAATAAGCATACTACATACTCAATTTAGGTGACAAATAGTAAGGTTAGTGCAGTTAGCATGATTATACAAACACAGCTATGGTCAAAAAATGAAATTGTTTAAACATTTCTAGCCTGTATCTACGGGCATCAGATTTGACTTGTAATGCTCGACCCGCTCAGTTTTCCGCCACAAAATTGCCGAAAAGCATAGAACCAGCTCACCTGCTTTTACTCAATGATTAGACTATAATATGTTCAATGTTTCTTTTCAATTTCCTTTTTAAAAAGGTATAGTTTCACCATATTAAAACGAGAGTTCAGTTCACATAACAGGATTGACCTTAAAATAAGGGACAGGCATAAATTAATCACTAAATCGTATTAAATCATTAATAATCTTCAGAAATTACTGTCAAAGCAACAAAATAACTAAGTCTTTACAATGACGTTCAAACTTGGAGACATTTTGGGATTAAGTGTATTAAAATATCTTTTAGAAGTGACAGGGTTGATGGAGGGACATGTGAAAATGATGCAATTTTTGCACTTTAGCAAGCCTTTGTTCATATATTGAATATTGAACTTTCTATGTGGTCTATATTAAAGGGCACTATTTAATATAACAGGCTTTTGGAATGGAGTATTTGTGCACAATTTCTATTTATAATATCAAAGGAACACAAAAGGCACTCATTTGTGAAATGACCCTACTAACTACATATTTCACTGTTTAATGTAATGGCATAAGGGAACTCACCTACAAGTGGGCAGCAAAAGGGCAGGTCAGGAGAGAACATGGGGGGGAAGGGAGACAAAACAACAGATTAACATACAGTATAGTACATGCATACATCCACACATGATTCACAGTTCAACAAGGGTGTGACTGCCACAAGTCACTTCTGAACAGCATTTGGTATACAGTGCATTCAGAAAATATTCAGACTCCTTCCCTTTTTCCACATGATACGTTACAGCCTTGTTCTAAAATGGATTAAATTACATTTTTCCCTCAATCTACAGGTTTTTAGCAATGTTTGCAACATTAAAAATTAAAAACAGAAATACCTTATTTACATAAGTATTCAGACCCTTTTGCAAAGGGTCAAACTTTCCAGTAAATTTCTATAATTTTTCCAGAATTTTTTGATGGGAAGTTAAGCCCAGGAATATTGCTTACATTCATCAAAAAACGTTTACTTATAATAGTGAACCTTTTTTGAGGGATACACATAAATTCTAGGTTGTGGCATATTTTGGTGAAACTATCTCAAATTCAATGGAATTGCAACCCTCTGAATGCACAGTGCATTCTTCCGTCACATGTACAACTGATTCTCAAGATCTTGCACACAAATGAGATGCTATTGAACCTACACTACTATACTGTCTGAGCCAAGGACCACATGCTTTCTGGTAAGTTTTGATTACAATACTGGGTGGGGTAAATATATTTTATATGACATACGTGATTCTTTGTTAACTAGTAAATAGTAGCCTACAGCAAAGTGTGTTTAAATCATTTCTAACTTGTTAACAATTTCTGCTAGTTAGTTTTTGCTACCATGTGGGTTTTCACTTGCATCAGCCTGCCAACTGAGGAGTGTTAATTCACCTGTTTCCATACATGTTTAATTTTAAAACATCTTACAAAGGAGTTGTTTAATCTAAGTGTTTAACTAATTTATCTGTACATGGATTTAAAAGAAAATGTAACCATTTTTTCCTCATCTTTACAGGAAAATGCCACGGCCACTATCTGATGTGTGGAGACATTTCACTGCAGCTAATGTAGAAGGAAAAGCGGTGTACATTTGCAAATACTGTGCCAAATCATATGTGAAGAACGCAACAAAGATGCCGAATCATCTGGCCAAGAGCATAGTTCCCTCAGTGCTCACAACAAGCAACCTGACAAAATTCCCTCTACCTCTATTCTAGATGAAAATGATGAATTGGACACCTTATCGATAGCAACAGTTCATGGTCCTCCTGGAATCAGAATTTTCTTTTGACTCAATAGAGGAACGTAGTCAGAGACATGCTGATGAATGTCTTGCTCGAGCTGTGTATGTAACTGGTTCACCTCTGATGCTCACAAGCAATGTGTATTGGAAGAGATTTCTGAATGTTCTTCGCCCAGCATACACCCCTCCAACCAGAGATGCTTTATCTATTAATTTGCCAGATGCAGAGTTCAACAGAGATCAAGTGAAGGTCAAGCAAATCAGAGAAAGCAGACTATTGTAATCATCTCAGGAATGATTAACTACATCATCTCCACCCTCAACCAGTATTCTACAAGAGCACAGACACAAGGGACAACAGACACCGGTTTCCAAATTGCAGATGAGCTGAAGGCTGTCAATGACCTTGGACCACAGAAGGTATTTGCACTGGTGACAGACAATGCTGCGAACATGAAGGCTGCTTGGTCTAAAGTAGAGGAGTCCTACCCTCACATCACACCCATTGGCTGTGCTGCTCGTGTAGTGAATCTGCTTCTCAAGGACACCATGGCACAGAAAACAATTGTTACACACTACAAAAGAGACAAGGAAATGGTTAGGTATGTGAATGGTCATCAAGTTATAGCAGCAATCTACCTCACCAAGCAAAGTGAGAAGATTAAGAGCACCACATTGAAGCTGGCCAGCAACACCCGTTGGAGTGGTGTCATCATGTTTGACAGTCTCCTGGAGGGGAAGGAGTCTCTCCAAGAAATGAGGGTCCATCAGGATGATGTATTTTGTAGAGAGTGGTAAGCAGCCTAAAACTCCTGAAACCTATCACAGTAGCCATTGCATGGATTGAGGGAGACAATGTCATCCTGTCTGATGTTCAGACTCCTCTGCTTGCAGATGTAAGGGAAGAAATCCGTACTGCCCTGTCCACTTCACTGTTGCTCAAAGCAGAGGAAACTGCAGTTCTGAAATACATCAAAAAGCGCAAAGACTTTTGCCTGAAGCCTGTACATGTTTTACCCCAAGTCTGCTGGCAAGAGCATCCTGTTTGGTGCAGAGATCAACAAGGTCTATGGTGTCATCACTACCATGTCTCACCACCTTGGCCTGGATGAGGGCAAGGTTCTTGGCAGTCTGGCAAAGTACACTTCCAAGCAAGGGCTTTGGGATGGAGATGCAAAATGGTAGTCATGCCAACATATATCATCAGCCACCTGGTGGAAGGAACTTTGTGAATCCAAGGGTCTTTCCCCTGTTGCCTCCATCATCCTACAAATCCCAATAACATTGGTCGCCTCAGAGCGCAACTGGTCCTTGTTTGGGAACACACACAATAAATCATGGAACAGGCTGACCAATACAAGGGTTGAAGAATTGGTGGCCATATGAGCAAATTTTTGGATTTTGGAGCATGACAACAAGCCATCCTCAACAAGGTTGGAAACTGACAGTGAAGATGAGGCCTCAGAGTCTGATGTTCAAGAGGTGGACATTGAGGAGGTCCAGAAGACATGGAACATACTTTTACAGATTTTAAAAACGTTTGGATAGACCATTGGGGATCATTCAATATTCCCTTTATTTTGTTATTCAGTGAAATCATCCCATGTGAATAGTCAACTCATTTAAATAAAGTTCAATACGTAACTAAATTGTTTATTTCTATTGTAAGGATTTTATCATTTGCAAATATGTCTACTTATGATACGTTTTTGCTTATGTTTGTCTCCATATGAAATGGTACATACAGTGCCTTGCGAAAGTATTCGGCCCCCTTGAACTTTGCAACCTTTTGCCACATTTCAGGTTTCAAACATAAAGATATAAAACTGTATTTTTTTGTGAAGAATCAACAACAAGTGTGACACAATCATGAAGTGGAACGACATTTATTGGATATTTCAAACTTTTTTAACAAATCAAAAACTGAAAAATTGGGCGTGCAAAATTATTCAGCCCATTTACTTTCAGTGCAGCAAACTCTCTCCAGAAGTTCAGTGAAATATTCAATAAATGTCGTTCCACTTCATGATTGTCCCACTTGTTGTTGATTCTTCACAAAAAAATACAGTTTTATATCTTTATGTTTGAAGCCTGAAATGTGGCAAAAGGTTGCAAAGTTCAAGGGGGCCGAATACTTTCGCAAGGAACTGTATATCCAATGCAAAAAACATCTACATTTAAATGGTATGAATATTAATTTGCATATATCTCCATTAATTCCCATATATTCCCGTTAATTCCCACAGAAGGTTTCCACTTCAGAATATTCCCCAAAATGTGCAACTCTAGCTATGAGACTTAAAATTTAGCTCCGGTGCATCCTGTTTCCATTGATCATCTTTGATAGGTTTCCATCTGTGTTAAAAACCTATTTTTGCTTTGTCATTATGGGGTATTGTGTAGATTGGTGAGGGGAAAAAAACTAATCAATTTTAGAGTAGAACTAACGTTACAAAATGTGGAAAAAGACACGGGGTCTGAATAGCTTCCGAATGCACTGTAGGTTTACAATGAATGTAGGGTAGAGCAAAACAATTATTGGTAGAGCCTGTGTGTAGGCTACATTATACGGTTACACAATAGAAAATATCATCATAATAAATGCCCATAGTAGTATAGATACCCGTGCCACAAGTCACCCCACACACGCACACCCTCTTGCTCCCTCTCTCGGTTTCTCTATAGTCACCAAGCCTGCTGACACATTCAACCCAGAGCCATAGGGCCTATCCTCACCCAGCCTAATCTAAATTGACACTACACCATAGCCATAAACCGGCCTATACCTCTAGGCCATGACTAGGTAAGGCTGTGTGTTCCATACATTCAGAGGCTGGGGGGTGGTGTCAAAGTAACATCATTAGGTAACTGTCCACTGGTCTCCTCCCACTTCACACCAGTACAGCAAATCTCTAACCATACTTAAATAAATACATCTATGCACACATGACCAAGACGCTTAAGAGTCTGCTAAATGGCATACATAATTATTTATTTTTTATAAACCACCAACAGACCCAGTGGGGAATATTTACACAGAATAAGTATACGGTTTTCTCTCTCCCTCCCCAAAACCAGCAGGCAAACTCAACCCACCAGGGAAATTCTCCAGAGAACAGCAGAGGGAGGAGGCTGATTAAAGGAATGACACAGACATCTGGTGGACGTTAGAGGTAACTGCACAGATTAGAGTTTTCCGATGACAGCAATGACTGTATGTATATACAGTATATACAATGGGGCAAAAAAGTATTTAGTCAGCCACCAATTGTGCAAGTTCTCCCACTTAAAAAGAAGAAGCCTGTCATTTTCATATTAGGTACACTTCAACTATGACAGACAAAATTAGAAAAAAAATTCTCCAGAAAATCACATTGTAGGATTTTTAATGAATTTATTTGCAAATTATGGTGGAAAATAAGTATTTGGTCACCTATAAACAAGCAAGATTTCTGGCTCTCACAGACCTGTAACTTCATCTTTAAGAGGCTCCTCTGTCCTCCACTCGTTACCTGTATTAATGGCACCTGTTTGAACTTGTTATCAGTATAAAAGACACCTGTCCACAACCTCAAACAGTCACACTCCAAACTCCACTATGGCCAAGACCAAAGAGCTGTCAAAGGACACCAGAAACAAAATTGTAGACCTGCACCAGGCTGGAAAGACTGAATCTGCAATAGGTAAGCAGCTTGGTTTGATGAAATCAACTGTGGGAGCAATTATTAGGAAATGGAAGACATACAAGACCTCTGATAATCTCCCTCGATCTGGGGTTCCACGCAAGATCTCACCCCGTGGGGTCAAAAAATCCCAGAACCACACGGGGGGACCTAGTGAATGACCTGCAGAGAGCTGGGACCAAAGTAACAAAGCCTACCATCAGTAACACACTACGCCGCCAGGGACTCAAATCCTGCAGTGCCAGACGTGTTCCCCTGCTTAAGCCAGTACATGTCCAGGCCCATCTGAAGTTTGCTAGAGAGCATTTGGATGATCCAGAAGAAGATTGTGAGAATGTCATATGGTCAGATGAAACCAAAATATAACTTTTTGGGAAAAACTCAACTCGTCGTGTTTGGAGGACAAAGAATGCTGAGTTGCATCCAAAGAACACCATACCTACTGTGAAGCATGGGGGTGGAAACATCATGCTTTGGGGCTGTTTTTCTGCAAAGGGACCAGGACGACTGATCCGTGTAAAGGAAAGAATGAATGGGGCCATGTATTGTGAGATTTTGAGTGAAAACCTATCAGCAAGGGCATTGAAGATGAAATGTGGCTGGGTCTTTCAGCATGACAATGATCCCAAACACACCGCCCGGGCAACGAAGGACTGGCTCCGTAAGAAGCATTTCAAGGACCTGGAGTGGCCTTGCAGTGGCGTGGAGTGGCGACCAGTCATTTGAGCACCATATTTTTAGCTAAAAAATAACTAAAATGTTATTAACGTATTAATGTTATTTTGGCATTAATACGCGTCACATATCAGTTTGCAAACAATGTAAAAACAAGTTTCATCATTAATAAAGTTAATAAAGCCCATACCAACCATGGTCTCTTTTTTTGCTTTCTTGAATAAGGCAGCTACAAAATGCAGGTGTTCAGCCTAGCTCCGTGCTTTCTGTGGTGTTGGGGTAGCCAGCAGAAAATACAGAGCGTAGGTGTTGGTAATGTTGTCTTGTTGCGCCGTGATTGCCTCAGTGTTCTGTCACTCATGGAGACACTTTCACCGCCAAGACTAAGGGTAGAGCTCAAAAATTCAAGCCCCTTGGGTGCTGCCATAGTTACATTAGAAGTGCCCACCCAAGAAAGCTCAAGGTCATTGGCCACAGATACAATTAAGTCAAATCACATACCTACAGTAGCTTTGATTGGAGTTGATTGGAGTGAATTAAGTTCACACTGACATCTACTGGCAAATCCTTTTTAATACTTGTTATATGAAGAGAAATAATGAAGAGAAATATAGATTTTGGTGATCATTGGCCATTAACATTAAACAATAAGTTGGAAATCACAAATTCAACAATGAGTTGTTTGGAAGGAATCAGTGGCTAACTGCAAGCATTGCAAAGCAATCACCAGCCTGCTATTCAGTGGAGTGGCTGTGGTCCTAAATCTGGGATTAAGGGTCTCTTTTCCAAGTTTAAAATGATAAACATTCAACATTGGCCATGAATTGTGCCGTGCTCAAAACAACTTCACTCAGAACTGGGAAATCTGACTTCAGTGAGTTCAAGATGAATGAGAACTCTGGGGGAAAAACGAGTTCCGACTGGGAACATACATTTTGAACGGTCCTCCAACTCGGAAATGGAAACTCGGGCCTCTTTCTAGAGTTACGACTTGAAGATCACTGACGTCATCATGATTCAACCTTGCGCGCGCACCACAGAGCTGACAGGAGCAAACTCAGAGGCATCTCCTCCACAAAATAATTTTGTCATGAAGGAGCTTTTTGGGGAGACCTTTGCGAGCAAAGACACAGGCAACATGTTTGCCAACACCATCAAAGAGGTGGCGGCACCCTACAAGGCAGCAAGCGGCATTCCAGTGGATGGTGATCGACTAACATGGTGGAAAAGCAATGGAGTGTAAATACCCTCACATTGCCTGCCATGACGGCAAGATGCTACTTGGCTGTGCCTGGCACTTCAGTTCCTAGCGAGAGGGTATTCTCCACTGCAGGGGACATAGTGACTGCAAAAAAGTCTACCCTCTCCCCAGACAATGTAGACATCCTCATCTTTTTGAAAAATAATTTGAAGTTATAAAGCTCAGGTCTGCTTTGCTTTCTTTTTTAAAAACTTTGTGAAAACATGCTATTTTTTCATTCACTATTGTTCAAAGGAAGAAGGTATCATTCCTCATATTGCACTTTAATTTAACAATTGAGTATTGAATACTTTATTTTAAGATTTTATTCAAACATCAAAAGTTCCTTGCTGTAAGTGTTCTTTAAGTAATAAATGGAAAGCAAAGTTGTCTCCCTTTTTTTCTGATCCAAAACCATGATCCGATCCATGAGTTTTGTGATCCGTTGCACCACTACATGTAGCCTTTAACCTGTTTTACAGAAATGCAATCATTGAATATTCTAAGAGCTTTCATTGTCTGCTTATATGCCCCCTTTATTTATCCTGCGGTTCTGACTTGGTATACAGGGAGAACACTAAGAACAGCCCATGTTCTGAATTGTCGCTGTACGTTTCAAAAGTGCTGAATAAATAGTTGTATTGTCCATGATGGTCCTAGCTAGCTCATTAATGTCTTAATCGAAACAGATTGCCTCTTTTCCGCTTGTTGTCCCCTTATGTCATAGTTTGTACATCTCAATTGTCAGTAGAAAGCACATTTGTTAAAGCAAGTCAGCCTTATCAGCTAAGTTTTTTTGTTTTAAGGAAGTAAATTAAGTTGAATGAACTACTTCGCTGCCAGACAACGCTCCGCTTGATAGCCAGGTGCAGCAGTGGTAAGATGTTGGAACTGCTGTTGGGACAGCTTTATGAAGGCCCTAACAGTTTGTGGGCACCGTTTGGCACCGTTCTAGAGCAATTAATGTATTGTATAGTGTTGTGTAGTGGCTTTGCTGGCACGCATCCCACATTATTTTTTTTCATGTTTGCCCCACCAAGATTTACATGCTAAAATCGCCAATGGATTGGATAGCGTCAATGAAAGCGATGTGCACGCTTCAAAGGGGTAGAATTCTGTGTGGAGCGATTGTTGCGAGCTATCTGGCTATACAGAATGACAAGAAGTTGTCATATGGGGAATCATAGGTGGCTTGTTTCAACTAGTTTTATCTTGTTTTCAGGTGTTTTGAATGATGTCACATTATGCCAATATGGCTCAGATTTGCTAGCTAGCTAACCAACAACTAATGTATTTGAGACAAGTGCTCATTGTGCATATTTATGTTTTCAATAAAACAGTTTACATATTGTCAACAATCTGAGCCAACCTCATCTGTTTTGCCCAATAGTTGCGAACGCGTCGTTTTTGTTGCTAAACAACCAACCCATCTATATGGACAATTCCACAATTTATTCCTGTGAAGACTCAATAGCGTATTGACGCTAAATTAAGTTGGCTACGGTGTATCATGGAAACATAACATACGCAGTTTGAGCTACTCCAGGAAGTGACGTTGCAGGCTAGCTCAGTGCCCCCCCCCCCCCCCTCCTCATTGAGTAACTCAAACTGAAGGTCGACCAGGGTACTGCAGACTGCCATTAGCAATAAATTACCCTTTTAACTTCTTCTGTGTACGATTTTATAATAAAATTGGTTCAAAGACTTACATCTTGTATGTTGGAAGCAATTATTGATACCATAATTGTCTTAAAAATAAAAAATGTACATGAAGAGTGCCATTTTTCCATTCACTATACTGCGGGATTCCGTTTTCCGCTAACAATGCCTGCAGTACCGCGGTTGGCCTTGTACAGCCGTGGCTTCAATGAGAGGGGGCAGTCGTTCTCCCCAAGATGACAATGACACACACGATGGTTGTTCTGCCAACATCAACTTGATCTCTCAAGCTCAAGATTTCTGCCAGTGATAAAAACCGAGGTTTTAGAAGACAATGGAAAACAAAAATAATCATATAGGTACAGTTATGTAAGATAACATTACCAATTCACGTAAAAATATTACCAGGGTAACAATTACAATCACTTATACAAACAGTAATAGCGCTTGAACAACAGTCAATGATTCATTCAGGTGGTGAGACATTTATGGCTTCAAGCTTTGACTAGGAACATTAGATGAGTCACAATGCAGAAAGGTTTGAGAACCACTAACTTAAGCCAACGATGTATTTTGCTTGCTTAGGGAAAAAAACGAATCCTGACAGCTACATAACCACTAGATGTCGCCAGAGACCACCAAACATGTTTCAGTAGAGAAGTAACTCATGGCTGAAATGAGACCCATTACCTTGGCCTCTCCTCAGTCCTGCCTTGTCATAGATCCATTACCTTCCGAGTCTCTCCTGAGTCCTGTCGAGTCTGCAGATAATACTGACCTTGTACCTAAAAGCTCTACTGACCCTACAGACCCTTATCAAATCAATGTCACATGCTTTGTAAACAGGTGTAGACTAAAAGTGAAATGTTCACTTACATAGGTCATTCCCAAAAGTGCAGAGAAATATATATACATTGAACAAAAATATGAACACAACATGCAACAATTTCAAAGACTTTGCAGAGTTACAGTGCCTTGCAAAAGTATTCACCCCCCTTGGCATTTTTCCTATTTTGTTGCATTACAACCTGTAATTTAAATTGATTTTCATTTAGATTTCATGTAATGGACATACAGAAAAATAGTCCAAATTGGTGAAGGGAAATGAAAAAATAACTTGTTACAAATAATTTTTTTAAAGAAAAGAAAGTGGTGCGTGCATATGTATTCACCCCCTTCACTATGAAGCCCCCAAATAATATCTGGTGCAACCAATTACCTTCAGAAGTCACATAATTAGTTAAATAAAGTCCACCTGCGTGCAATCTAAGTATCACACGATCTCAGTATATATATATACACTTGTTCTGAAAGGCCCCAGTCTGCAACACTACTAAGCAAGGGGCGCCACCAAGCAAGCGGCACCATGAAGACCAAGGAGCGCTACAAACAGGTCAGAGACAAAATTGTGGAGAAGTACAGACCAGGGTTGCGTAAAAAAAAAAAAAAAAACTTTGAACATCCCACAGAGCACCATTAAATGCATTATTAAAAAATGGAAAGAATATGGCACCACAACAAACCTGCCAAGAGAGGGCCGCCCACCAAAACTCACAGACCAGGCAAGGAGGGCATTAATCAGAGAGGCAACAAAGAGACCAAAGCTAACCCTGAAGGAGCTGCAAAGCTCCACAGCGGAGATTGGAGTATCTGTCGATGGGATCACTTTAAACCGTAAACTCCACAGAGCTGGGGTTTATGGAAGAATGACCAGAAAAAAGCCATTGATTATTGAAAAAAATAAGCAAACATGTTTGGTGTTCGCCAAAAGTAATGTGGGAGACTCCTCAAACATATGGAAGAAGGTACTCTGGTTACATGAGACTAAAATTGAGCTTTTTGGCCATCAAGGAAAACTCTATGTCTGGTGCAAAGACAACACCTCATCACACCATCACGCTGTGGGGATGTTTTTTCATCGGCAGGGACTGAGAAACTGGTCAGAATTAAAGGAATGATGGGTGGCGCTAAATACAGGGACATTCTTGAGGGAAACCTGTTTCAGTCTTCAAGAGATTTGAGACTGGGACAGAGGTTCACCTTCCAGCAGGACAATGACCCTAAGCATACTGCTAAAGAAACAATCGAGTGGTTTAAAGGTAAACAATTAAATGTCTTGGAATGGCCTAGTCAAAGCCCAGACCTCAATCCAATTGAGAATCGCTGGTATGACTTAAAGACTGCTGTACACCAGCGGAACGCATCCAACTTGAAGGAGCTGGAGCAGTTTTGCCTTGAAGAATGGGCAAAAATCCCAGTGGTTAGATGTGCCAAGCTTAGAGAGACATAACCCAAGAGACTTGCAGCTGTAATTGCTGCAAAAGGTGGTTATGCACGCTCAAGTCTTATTTTTTGTATTACAAGAAAAAATATTTTTCATCTTCAAAGTGTTAGGCATGTTGTGTAAATCAAATGATTACAACCCCCCCAAAAATATATTCTAATTCCAGGTTGTAAGGCAACAAAATATAGGAAAAATGCCAAGGGGGGTGAATACTTTTGCAAGCCACTGTACAGTTCATCTTGGGAAATCAGTCAATTGAAATAAATTCATTAGGTTGTAATCTATGGATTTCACGTGACTGGGAATACAGATATGCATCTGTTGGTCACAGATACCTTTAAAAAATGGGCCTCAGAATCTTATCACGGTATCTCTGTGCATTCAAACTGCCATCGATAAAATGCAATTGTTTGTTATCCATAGATTTTGCCTGCCCATAGCATAATCCCACCGGCACCATGGGGCATTCTGTTCACAACGTTGACATCAACAAACCGCTGGCTCACACAACGCCATACATGTGGTCTGCGGTTGTGAAGGGAGTTGGACGTACTGACAAAAATCGACGATGGAGACGGCTTATGGTAGAGAAATTAACATTAAATTCTCTGGCAACAGTCAACATGCCAATTGCACGCTCCCTCAACTTGAGACATCTGTGGCATTGTGTTGTGACAAAACTGCACATTTTAGAGTGGCCTTTTTGTCCCAAGCACAAGGTGCACCTGTGTAATGATCGTGCTGTTTAATCAGCTTCTTGATATGCCACATGTCAGTTGGATGGATTATATTGGCAAAGAAGAAAGGCTCACTAACAGGGATGTAAACAAATTTGTGCACAATTTCTGGGATCTTATTTCAGCTCATCAAACAATGGACCAACACTTTACATGTTGCGTTTATATTTTAGTTCAGTGTAAAAATTAAAAAATAATAACATGTGGAAGAAATACACAATGAGTAATATACAAGGGGTTTCAGCACCGAGTGCAGAGGCCTCAAATGGCAGCTTCATTAAATAGTACCCGCAAAACACCAGTGAAGAGGCGACTCCGGGACGCTGGCCTTCAAGGCAGAGTTCCTCTGTCCAGTGTCTGTGTTATTTCACCCATCTTGATATTTTATTTTTATTGGCCAGTCTGAGATATGGCTTTTTCTTTGCAACTCTGCCTAGAAGGCGAGCATCCTGGAGTCGCTGCTTCACTGTTGACGTTGAGACTGGTGTTTTGCGGGTACTATTTAATGAAGCTGCCAATGTGAGGTGTCTAGTGTCTAGTTTGAGAAACAATGTACCTGTCCTCTTGCTCAGTTGTGCACCGGGGCCTCCCACTCCTCTTTCTATTCTGGTTAGAGACCGTTTGTGCTGTTCTGGTAGGGAGTAGTACACAGCATTGTATGAGATCTTCAGTTTCTTGGCAATTTCTCAAAAGGAATAGCCTTCATTTCTCAGAACAATAATAGACTGGATGAATTTCAGTTTTGTTTCTGGGAATTTTGAGCGTGTAATTGAACCCACAAATGTTGATGCTCCAGATACTCAGCTAGTCTAAAGAAGGACAATTTTATTTCTTCTTTAAATGAGAACAAGTTTTCAGTTGTGCTAACAATTGCAAAAAAGTGTTTTCTAATGATCAATTAGCCTTTTAAAATGATAAAGTTGGATTAGCTAACAACGTGCCATTAGAACACAGGACGGATGGTTGCTGATAATGGGCCTCTGTACGCCTATGTAGATAGTCCATTAAAATTCTGCAGTTTCCAGCTACAATAGTCATTTACAACATTAAATGCCAACACTATTTCTGATCAATTTGATGTTATTTTAATGGACAAAAAAACATGCTTTTCATTTTAAAAAACGGACATTTCTAAGTGACTATTGAATGGTAGTGTACATATAGGTAGGGGTAAAGTGACTACGCAGCAGGATAGATAAGCAGTAGCGTATGTAATGAGTGAAAAGTGCTATAGTAACAGAGACCTAGCAAGAGTCGGCAAGGTAATGCATCACAGTGCCTTTATAAAACTCACTAAATAGTTCATTAGAGTTGTTGTGCATTTACACTTAGTGTACAAAACATTAGGAACACCTTCCTAATATTGAGTTGCACCCCCCGTTTTGCCCCTCAGAACAGCCTCAATTCGTCAGGGCATGGACTTCACAAGGTGTAAAAAGCATTCCACAGGGATTCTGACCCATGTTGACTCCACTGCATTCCCACAGTTGTGTCAAGTTGGCTGGATGTCCTTTGGGTGCCTGGGTGGTGGACCATTCTTGATAAACACGGGAAACTATATATTTTGTCTTGCCCATTCACCCTCTGAACGGTACACACAATCCATGTCTAAAATGTCTCAAAGATTAAAAATCCTTCTTTAACCTGTCTCATCCCCTTCATCTATACTGATTGAAGTGGATGTAACAAATTACATCAATAAGGGATCATAGCTTTGACCTGGATTCACCTGGTCAGTCAATGTCATGGAAAGAGCAGGTGTTCTTAATGTTTTGTGTACTCAGTGTAGGTGATGCATGAATGTTTTGAAGAACTATAATTTCCCTGACTATTCATGCGAGTATGAGTAAGTACAGGATGATGTAATGTAACCTGAACTAGCTGGTTCCAAAACAAAAATAAAAGTAATAAGGCTGTGACAATACCAGTGTCACAATATTGTTTCCATGGCAAAAATGAAAACACAAAGCAAATCTTTTGCTCTTTAAAAACCTGCTTTATGTAAAATAGTGTGTGATACAGCTTGGAAAATAAATAAATGGATGACATTAATGTTCCGCGATTGCTGGTACCGTCCCGGCCCTAAAAAGTCTGTTAAAACGTCTCCTTGTTCTGAACACAACACATCCATCCGAGACATGAGGTGGAATCAAAGACATGAGGGGGAATCCTGCTCCTCTACTATATACACCTCTCTATTACCACAGGGCTGTGTGGGTGTAGCTAGGTGGGTGTGTCCAATCCATGCAGCTTTAGAAAAGAACCCAGCACCTTCAGTGTGCTCTATGCCTGTGGGTGTGTTCTGTCAGCTGAAAAGACATGTACAAACAAAACCCATTCTCACTCACACCACTAAGAATGAACCAGGTTGGGACATATGATTTTTGACAATGGATCTGTGTAATATTAGGACTTTAATGAGCTCTGACTGAGGTCAGCACGACTCACTGCCAATGACGTCAGTGTGTGGTTGAGACTAAACAGTAGCTTTAAGAAAACCTGTATTGTGGTAATTGCAGGACATAGCCTACATACACCCTGTTCGTAGTCATGTGTATCTGATGCAACACTAAACAGTTGTGAAAGAGCAGCCCTGAGTTGGGGTGATGTATATTTTATTTCTGTTGATATCTTCACCCCCCCATCAATACTGCATGATACCGGCACTGGAGCTCTGAATGTCAGAGTGTCTGCGTATGTATGTGTACGATGTGGTACAAGCGACTGGGTACCATGAAAACTAGTCATCATAACAATAAACTGATAGTAAATTAACAGAACTAACATGTGGTTTTATACATTATAAATATGAAGAGCTCCGGGACCTGGGTACAGCCAGACAACACCTGCTATGGAACCAGAAACGATGACAATTGATTGAAAAATTCCCATCTCAATTTATGACCTAGAGCGCGCACACACACACACACACCCTTGCAGTGCAAAGATCAGAATGACTGTCATGCCTTCTGTTATTCAGAAGCGGTCACCACCCTCTTAATTTAGATAATAACAAAGCTGTTGCGGTTGCAGTGGTGGAAAGCACCAGAGTGAAAGAGCAAATAAAAGGGAATTACAGGATGTGAGGAAGTATGGGAGAAACAAACTCGGCAGAGAGCCCAGATAAGCAGAACGGTAAGATGTACCCGGGGCAACGCTACAGTTAATGGCACCTGTCAGAGAGACCTATGCCGGCATAGACAGAACAGCCCTGTCATCATCATCATCATCAGAGGCTGGTTAAACCTGCCGACTCACTGAACAGGCTTCTGAAGGGTTGGAGTTTAGATGGGGGTCAGATGGCTGACTGAAGCCCCAGGCGATTGAAGATATACTGTAAAAGAATAGAAGCTGCCACACTTTTAAACTTTGAACATGCCATGGCAGAACACACAAGTTTCCCTGCCTTCTCATGAGAACAAGCAGCCAACAAATCCCTGAAGCACCTCTTCACTCCCCCTCTCCGTAACAATGTATTTGAGACAACAAGTGATCATTATGCAAATGTCTTTATGGTTTCAATACAGATGATTTGGAGAGGAAATAGTTTACATGTTGTCAACAGTCCTTTCATTCTAAGCCAACCTGTTTTTCTCCACTGTTGTGCACGCACCGGTTTTGTTGCTAAACAAACCACCCGTCTATACACTATGCATAAACATAATCCAGGAGATTTTCCATTCTGCATGAAGCGTGATTGGGACATTGAGAGGTGGTGCTGCTGCCTGTGTGTGTATAGAGGCTTGTTGAGGGTGATGCAGTCACTCTTGGCTGGAGAATGGCTGTGCTCGGGGCTTTAGGCCAGCCAGTCAGTCAGACAGACAGTCTGTCCCACTGCCATCTTACCTCATTCAGACAGGCTGAAAACTCATAATGACTAGCTATCCCTCATATAGTGCAGTGCACAAAATGTTTTGCCCTAAATGGCTCTGGTCAAAAGTAGTGCACTATATGTCGAATAGGGTGTAATTGGAGACACAGACAAAGGGGTATGGAGAAGTGCTGGCCAGCCAGGGAGAGAGAGAGGGTAGTCAGTGGTGTGGTGAAGGGTGAGGACCTGGCAATCACAGCACTGATACTAAAACAATGACTGAATGCTAAGCTAAGGGCTAGAACAAGGGCTACTCAGTGCTGAAACAAGAACAAGGGATGAGCATGCTGTAGAGGGGTAAGCTAAAGGCTAATGTAGGTTGCGCTGTATGATAATGCTGACATGCTAAAAATACGTGTTTTAAGAGATTTTAAATATGTCCAGTTTTGGCCCCCTTCAGGTTCTCTAGCAGCCTATTCCAGAGGCTGGGGGCACAGTAACTAAAGGATGCCTCGCCATGCCTCCTTGTCCTAGGCTTTGGGATAGTTAAAAGGCCAGAGAAACGGCTGCACCTTGGCAAGGTTTCTCAGGTGGTGAAAATATATTCCTAATGTGGGATTCGAAATGGAGTTCAGAATCTAAAATAACGACTAGGTTTTTTACCTGGTGTTGTGTCTTTATTACCCGTGAATTAAAATGTACGGCCAGATTCTCTCTCTCTATGCTTTGGCTCCAACAGTAAGTACCTCATCTGGTCTTGATTTAGAGGAAGTTGTGAGCCATCCAAGTATTTAAATCACTAATACAGTCAAAAAATGTATACATGGTGCTAAAATCCTCTGGTGACACAGATATGCAAAGTTGTGTATCGTCTGCGTAGCAGTGAAAATCAATGCTGTGCTTTCTGATAACGGAGGCAAAGGGTAACATATAAACTGAAACATACCGGACCCAAAATCAAACCTTGTGGAACACCACGTGATTTTTATTTTCTCTGAGTAATGTTCACCAAGGGTGACAGGAAAATTATAGGTCCTAAACCAATTTAGAACTGGACCAGAAGGCCCAACCCACCTCTCCAGTCTGTCCAGAAGGACATGATTAACAGTGTTGAATGCAGCACATAAATCCAAGACCACAAGGACAGAGAGCTGTTAGGCCTCTGTGTTGGCTCTAAAATCATTTACCACTTTAAGATCTGAATAATCTAGATTACTTTTCTTCAGGAAGGGGTTTCACCTTGTCACGCCTTGGTCATTGTATTTTGTGTTTTCGTTATTATTTGGTCAGGCCAGGGTGTGACATGGGTTTATGCTGTTGTATGTCGTATTGGGGTTTTGTATTATTGGGATTGCGTTTGAGTAGGGGTGTTGTATAGGCTTGGCTGCCTGAGGCGGTTCTCAATCAGAGCCAGGTGATTCTCGTAGTCTCTGATTGGGAACCGTGTTTAGGTAGCCGGGGTTTCGCTGTGTATTTCATGGGTGATTGTTCCTGTCTCTGTGTAGTGTTCACCAGATAGGCTGTAATAGGTTTCACGGTCCGTTTGTTGTTTTGTATTTGTAATAGTTATTTCATGTATCGCTTTCTTCATTAAAGACATGAGTAACCACCACGCTGCATTTCGGTCCGACTCTCTTTCGACAAACGAAGAACGAAGTTACAGAATCACCCACCACACACGGACCGAGTGGCGTGGAAACAGGCAGCGACAGCTGGAGCAGCAAAAGGAGGATGAATTATTCGGGGAATGGACATGGGAAGACGTGTTGGATGGTAAAGGTTGTTACACTTGGGAGGAGATACTGGCCGGAAGAGATCGCCTCCCATTGGAACAGGTGGAGGCACTAAGGAGAGCAGAGACAGCCGGAGATAGGAGCCGACGATACGAGGGAACACGGTTGGCAAGGAAGCCCGAAAAGCAGCCCCAAAAAATTATTGGGGAGGGCTTAAAGAGAGTATGGCTATGCCAGGTAGGAGACCTGCGCAAAGTCCCTGTGCTTACCGGGGGGCTAGAGAGACCGGGCAGGCACCGTGTTATGCTATGGAGCGCACAGTATTTCCAGTGCGGGTGCATAGCCCGGTGAGGCACATACCAGCCCTTCGTATTGGCCGGGCTAGAGTGGGCATCGAGCCAGGTAAGCTTGGGCAGGCTCTGTGCTCAAGAGCTCCAGTGCGCCTGCACGGTCCGGTCTATCCAGAGCCAACTCTCCTTGTTTATCGTGAGGAGCCAAGGAGGAGACCAGAACCAAAGCCGGTGTTAGAGGTGAGCGAAGCAGAGACTGTGAAGGAGTTAATGGGGAAAGTGGAAGAGAGAGTAATGAGGGAGTTGCTAGCATGGTGCTATAGGTACGATATTCGTCCGACGGAGCCTGTTGGGGATTTAGTGGCACCTGGGTCAGCGCTCCATACTCGTCCTGAGGTGCGTGTTAGTCGGCTGGTGAAAAATGTGCCAGCCTCACGCACCCAGGCCTCCTGTGTGCCTACCTAGCCTTGCACGTCCTGTGCCAGTCCTGCTCTCAGGCTCTCCAGTACACCTTCACGGTTCAGTCCATCCTGTGCCACCTTCACACACCAGTCCTCCGGTAGCAGCTCCCCGCACCAGGCTTCCTGTGAGTGTCCTCGATCCTGTAGCACCAGTTCCAGCACCACGCACCAGGCCTTCTGTGCGCCTCGCCTGTTCAGCACAGCCAGAGCCTTCCTTCCCTCCTGCGCTGTCGGAGTCTCCCGCCTGTTCAGCGCTGTCGGAGCCTTTCTCCTCTCCTGCGCAACCGGAGTCTCCCACCTGTTCAGCGCTATCAGAGCCTTCCTTCCCTCCTGCGCTGTCGGAGTCTCCCGCCTGTTCAGCGCTATCAGAGCCTTCCTCCTCTACAGCGCTGCCGAAGCCTCCTGCCTGTTCGGAGCAGCCTGAGCTGCCAGTCTGCAGGGAGCTGTCAGTCTGCAAGGTGCTGTCAGTCTGCATGAAGCAGCCAGAGCTGTCAGTCTGCAAAGAGCTGCCAGTCTGCAGGGTGCTGTCAGCCTTCATGGAGCAGTCAGAGCTGTCAGTCTGCATGACACAGCCAGAGCTGCCAGTCTGCAGGGTGCTGTCAGACTGCATGGAGCAGTCAGAGCTGTCAGTCTGCATGACGCAGCCTGAGCTGCCAGTCTGCAGGGAGCTGTCAGTCTGCAGGGAGCTGTCAGTCTGCAGGGTGCTGTCAGTCTGCAAGGTGCTGTCAGTCTGCATGAAGCAGCCAGAGCTGTCAGTCTGCAAAGAGCTGCCAGTCTGCAGGGTGCTGTCAGCCTGCATGGAGCAGTCAGAGCTGTCAGTCTGCATGACGCAGCCAGAGCTGTCAGTCTGCAAGGAGCTGTCAGTCTGCAAGGAGCTGTCAGTCAGCATTTCGGTCCGACTCTTTCGACAAACGAATAACGACGTTACACACCCGAGACCAGGGAAAATACAGTGCCTTGCGAAAGTATTCGGCCCCCTTGAACTTTGCGAATAATTTTGCACGCCCAATTTTTCAGTTTTTGATTTGTTAAAAAAGTTTGAAATATCCAATAAATGTCGTTCCACTTCATGATTGTGTCCCACTTGTTGTTGATTCTTCACAAAAGAATACAGTCTTATATCTTTATGTTTGATGCCTGACATGTGGCAAAAGGTTGCAAAGTTCAAGGGGGCCGAATACTTTCACAAGGCACTGTAAATACATAGTGCCTTTGCGTGGTAGGCTTGGGCAGGTCTTAGTTGACTGATACCCAGCCGAATGTTTGTCATCTTATCTCTGAAATATGCCGCAAAATCATTAAATTTAGATGTGGAGGAAAGTTCACATAGGTTTGCGGGGGAAGGACTTATCAGGACATCAATGGTCGAGAAGAGCACTAATTATTTAGAGTATGAGTGAAAAATGAGCCCGTCTGGCATTTCTAATTGCCTTGTTATACAGTACCATTCATAAGTATGGACATACCTACTCATTCCAGGTTTTTTTTTACATTGTAGAATAATAGTGAAGACATCAAAACTATGAAATAACACATATGCAATCATGGAGTAATCAAAAAAAAGTGTTATAAAAATATATTTCATATTCTTCAAAGTAGACACCCATTGCCTTGACAGCTTGACATTCTCTCAACCAGCTTCATGGGGTAGTCACCTGGAAGGCATTTTCATTTGAGCCAATCAGTTGAGTTGTGAACAAGGTAAGGGGGGTATACAGAAGATAGCCCTATTTGGTAAAAGACCAAGTCCATATTATGGCAATAACAGCTCAAATAAGCAAAGAGAAACGACAGTCCACTACTTTAAGACATGAAGGTCAGTCAATACGAAACATTTCAAGAACTTTGAAAGTTTCTTCAAGTGCAGTTGCAAAAACCATCAAGCTCTATGATGAAACTGGCTCTCGTGAGGACCGCCACATGAAAGGAAGACCCAGAGTTACCTCTGCTGCAGAGGATAAGTTCATTTGAGTTACCAGCCTCAGAAATCTCAGCCCAAATAAATGCGTCAGAGTCAGAGTTCAAGTAACCGACACATCAACTGTTCAGTGGAGACTGCGTGAATCAGGCCATGGTCAAATTGCTGCAAAGAAACCACTACTAAAAGGTCACCAATAAGCAGAAGAGACTTGATTTGGCCAAGAAATGAGAGCAATGGACATTAGACCAATGTAAATATGTCCTTTGGCCTGAGTCCAAATGAGTCCAAATTTTAGATTTTTGGTTCCAACCGCCGTGTTTTTGTAAAATGGCGAGTAGGTGAACGGATGATCTCTGCATGGGTGGTTCCAGCCGGGAAGCATGGAGGAGGTGTGATGGTGATTTGCTGGTGAGACTGTCTGTGATTTATTTAGATTCCACAGCATTCTGCAGAGATATGCCTTATCTGGTTTGCACTTAGCGTGAGTATCATTTGTTTTACAACAGGACAATGACCCAACACACCTCCAGGCTATTTGACCAAGAAGGACAGTGATGGAGTGACCTCAACCAAATTGAGATGGTTTGGGATGAGTTGGACCGCAGAGTGAAGGAAAAGCAGTCAAGTGCTCAGCATATGTGGGAACTCCTTCAAGACTGTTGGAAAAGCATTCCAGGTGAAGCTGGTTGAGAGAATGCCAAGAGTGTGCGAAGCGTTCAAGGCAAAGGGTGGCTACTTTGAAGAATCTAAAATCGAATGTATTTAACCCTTGTTTGGTTAGTACATGATTCCATGTGTGTTATTTCATTGTTTGACATCTTCACTATTATTCTACAATGTAGAAGTAGGTGTGTCCAAACTTTCAACTGGTACTGTATATGCCAAGTTGCTTTCTCAGAATATCATAATGTACCTGTAACTGACTTTCTCCACTTCCACTCTGCTTTTCTATAATTTCTCTTTAATTAATTAGTTTCCTCACTCATCCAAGGGGTCTCTGTTTGGATGTGTCCTTTTTCAACTTTACTGGAACTATGGTATCAACAGTTGCCTTTAATTCCTATTAAAGTTAACTAAATCATCACAAGAGGAAGGCAGAATAGGTCATGGAGTGTTGTTCATACACTCAAAATCTGTAGTACCTTCAGTGGTAAGATAGCGTTTCTTAATAATGTGTTCAGTAATACCCTGTGCTATGGGCTACAAGCTAGTAAAAAACACAGTGGTGATCAGATAAAGCAACATCAACATTAGAGGATATGTCAGTAGAAAGCCCCTTGGTAATAACCACATCCAGATTATGGCTGCGGTTATGGGTGGGCCCAGTAACATGTCGGATAAAGTCCAGAGCTCAAAAGATGCATAAATCCAATGGCCTTGCAGTCAAGTCTTTGACAACATGAATATAAAAATAAAAAAAAAAAATCGCCCAACAATGATTTCATCATAGTTCTCAGAAATCAATAAAGAAAGTGGGCAGTGCTTTGGTGGCCTATACAAGGTTATGGTCAGCAATGGTGGCTGATATTTAAACAGTAAAGCAAGATGCTCAAAAGATCCAAAGTCGCCAAATGAAAAGCCCTTAAAGCAGAGAGCACTAGTAAAAATAGAGGATGATAATCCTGCAATCCATGTGGTTAGGATGAATCCAGTCTTAAAAAAGTGCTGGTATCTCCCACAGCAAATCAAAGTTGACACAAAAGGAGACATTCCTGTCATTCCAAAGTTTCTTTAGGTACTCGTTTAAGGCAGAGTCAGCTAAAGCATTCCAAACCTCTCCGGTAGCACGAGAGGGGGCCAGAAAAAAATGATTCCTTGTGCTAGCGAGGGTCGTTAAAAAAATATGTTTGTAGTCCTGACTCAGATCGCCTAAAACAAAGGTTTGCGAGTGTCCAGTCTCCCATGGCTTAACATCTGAGCGTTTGATTGGGACAGACTCAAAATCTTTGCTATAGGAGGAATTTAACAGATTGGGTTTGCCTGGGTTACAGCAAGGTCGGTGTACTTAGAAAGCAGATTTTCCTTTTCTCTCAGCCGAGCTAACAGCCGGAGGACCTCTCCCTAAGATGTTTGATGGTGGTGCATTTAGGGCAGACACATCCCTGTCCATTTTCCACTTCCACCTTATCTGCATCTTGTGATTGTGTGAAAATCATCTCACACCTGAAGCATTTATGCCCAGCCGTGGATAAAAACACTGGTGGTCTAGGACAGAGAGCTGTTAGCCTGCTCCATTTTCATGATGGCTAACACTAACTGCTACTTAACAGGAATCCCGGACACAAACCTGCGTTCCCAGCTGTAAAGGCGGTTCACGTCGCAGAACCAGTAGCAATACAAACTTCAGCTATGATTCAAAACCATTAAATTAAAACTATTTCATAAAAACAACAAACCGAGTGTAGACAGTACACTGTTCTGTTGCGTGCATTTCTGAAATCTGTTGCTTGATGACGTGGTAGCTAATATCTAAATGGCAGCTAAAAACCCAAACAGGTCTTCAAGAATGTGTGACTATATACTACCGATTTGAGGCAGCTCATTTAGGAGGGAAAATATGGGAGTTTACAAATTCAGAAGAACTTTCTTGGACCATTTTAGACAATGAGAGACAAGAGTGGGAGAGGAAGAAAGAAAGAGGGGGATAAAATCATTTTGTGCCAGACCAAGCCATTGTCGCCCAGTGACCTAATTTCACATGGCTGGGGCGGGCTGGGCCGGGCAGGCCGTGAAGGAGGGCTCCCTGGCTTGGTTAGACAGGGCCTGTCCAGCCAGTGACACAAGGAGGAGAAATGTAATTGTGCCTGCTCACTAGAGCAGCAGAGCCACATGAGCACTCATTTAAGGCTGCAGCACATCCCCAGAGAGGGGGGGTTCAGGCAGATCGAGACAGTGTGTGATGTGCAAAGTCATTAATCGCAGGTGTGTGTGCCTGTGTGGGTACATTCCTGGTCCTGACTTGACAGCGTATTGGTCACAGGAATTTCAGGCATGATTCAGCACATTACAGCATGTTCGGAAAGCTGACAGACTGGTAGAGTCCATCAACACCTCTCAATACTAATATAAGGAGAGAAAGAGTGACAGACAGCGAGACAGAGGGCATGGGAGACCGAGAGCACGGGACCGAGAGCGCAGAGAGTGCGAAACAGAGAGAGCGAGACAGAGCAGCTCATTTAGGAGGTTAATTTGGTCTCTGAGACAGAAGGAGTGCGCAACCACAAGACCGAGTGGACCACCACAGACACGATGACAGAGCACAACCGCGACAGAGTGAGAGCTCAACAACCAGACAGAACGAGAGCACGATAGAACGAGACAGAACCAGAGCGCAACAGAAGGAGAGACCGAGACAGAGTGAGACAGACACGAGAGAGGGGACAGAGCGAATTACTCACACATGAGCTTTATTCACAATAACTGAAGTTTAAATGAAACGCTGCTCAAATTAGAAGAGCTCCAATACAATGTGATCAAAACCCCGTCAAGAAGGTAAAAGGCTAGGCCTAAAAGGAGGAGCTGTGCCTGTTGAAAAGCTTGACTCTAAATGGTGTCCCACATCCATTGGTGAAGGAGGGCGTTATGCTATCTAAAGCTCTAAGGCCTCTGAGATGAAAGGTCAACTACAAACACAGGCCATTATTGTCCATTATAAGCCATTAGCATTAACAAGGCCTACACACACGCACACCAATTGATCCCCTTAATGGCTAGAATAAAAATAGAAATCATCAAAAGAGAGACAAAACATCAGAAAGCAAAGGCACATCTGCACCTGGATCAAATAGTGGTATTAATTGTCCACTAATACTATGCAACACACAGTCACACACGTTGCTGCTCTGCTGTGTTCTCTGGGCTGTGTTGTATAGGAGAAGAGGGAGAGAGACGACAAGAGAGAGAGAGGCTTCAGCATAATATATGTTGTTTACATTGAAGCGCTTTCCAAAGAGAGAGGCTGGCTAAGTCTGAATCTATTAACAGAGCCCTGCAGCAGCACAGACAGTGGAGTATTAGAACAGGACTTAGGGCTCAGACACACCAATGGGTTTTTGGCCGAGAGTACTTAGTAGGTTTGGTCGGTATGCACATTTTCATACCGTTTCTGTACCATACCGGGGTATACGGTTTTACCGAATGTGCAGACAAGAGGCGCCATTACTATTTTTTGTGGAGACGCACAAAACTATTTAGGCAACAGGGATTTCGATCCAGGTGGTGATGTGTAGAAGGTGGCGAATGCATAGAATTAAGAATTAGAATACTAATTTAATAGGATCTCTGATTTAATTTCTCTGCTGTAATCAAGAAGCTTGACATCGAGCCACGTAGCCAGCAAGTTAGTGCAGGGGTTCTTAAACTAATTCAGCCTGGGACCCAAATTAGAAATTCAGTGTTTTCCTGGGACCCAAGCTTAGGAAAATAAGCAACTATACATAAATATCAGTACATTTCATTGCACTTACGCCTAAATTCAAAAGGCACTCGCACATCTGAGCAATCATTTTTGCAGGTGCATGGTAACAGTTGAACAAGATGAAGGCGAAAGGAAACCGCACACTGCTCTTAATAGTATCACTGATCTTTAATAAGCATACGTATCGGCCTTAGCACTTATTTGTTTTTCTTTCACCTTTTTACATCGCGCTGGTCCATGCAATTTACCTTATTAAAAAACATAATACTTCCAGATCAACTGTAATAGTAATACCATTGTAAAACACAATTTCTCCCCTTTCCAACAAAATCAATGACATGGCCTTCATGATGCCCATCTCTGCATGATTCAAGGCAATGAGCTCCGTCGGGTCTTTTTTATTTTTTTACATGGCGGGTGGGAAGCGAAACTTATTGCATGATAGTGAGAAGGAGAGATGTCGTGTGGGGCAGCGACTTCTATCACTCGATCTGTCCAACTTATCACCTTATCGCCTCTGAAATGTAAATAATACACTATAAAGAGTTATATAATGTGTCATTACATACCTATTTGAAGGTGTGTGTCAAATTTGAGTCTGGTTTTTAGGGCGGTGCTAAAGTGATCTTCAGAAGTAAACATTGTCTTTTGAGTCCTGATCACTTGCAGTGACGACACAAAGAATTACTCGGTAACCCGCTTACCCTGTCGCTTTCTTGTTTTTAAACGGTGAGAGAAGTGTTACACCTGGTGGAGAGAGGCTGTAAGACAGAATTAGTTGTTTTATGCGTGCTGTACATTACGCCATGACAGGTCACGATGTAACGTACAGCGTCAGAGGGGTCCGTTTTTTCAACTTCTCTCAAATACTATATGGAGCCATTACCATGTCAATCAACGCTTGAATAGAAACGTAGTTCACACCCCAGATGTTGATGTCAACACAGTTGCTACAGTCCCATTAGTTGTTTTCTTTGCAGTCTCGTTTGAATGTCGCGGTTACGCACATTTGTACAGAATGGGGTTAGCGTATGTTACCATGCACCTGCAAAAAAGATTGCTCAGATGTGCAAGTGCCGTTTGAATTACTGTTTTTCACTCTGAAATCTTGTAAGTAAACGTAAAAAGAAAAAGTAGTACCAAGTATACAAAGGATCCACTACGAGAGATCAACTCACTTAACACGCATTGTGCGAGTACCCTTTCATTCACACAAGATTATTTTCCCTACCTCCAACATGGACTACCCAGTTCCGCACTCGACTGTTCAACTTCAAATCCAACTCCAGAGACCCTGAAAAAATTTTACTTGTTTGTTCCTGCATGGCACCACTCTTAGCGAGTATTGGCGCAACAAGCACATTCCAAGAGGACTGAGAATACAGAAAGAATAGGGAAAAAATACAAAACTTTTGTTCAGAAATGGGGTGAAATCCTCAAATGTTCTATAGATTTAATGCTATTAATCGTTGAGTTAAGATTAGCGAACATGAGGTTATAATGGAGATTCTTGGTAAAACTTTCACAGCCATAGACAAAGATCAATCAGTCCATTGGGAAATACAGATACTTTCTACAAACAACAAAGATCAAGAAATGACAGCGAGACAGAGGACAACCAGCTCAACCAGGAGTACGCATGGGAAGGCCCAAAGACAGGAGCACAGAGAGGCCGACTTAATGACTCACCACTGATCGGGGGATGAAGAAGCAGGAGGACAAGGAAACTTGGACACAGAGGCATCCACTAAAAGTGAATTCCCTACAGACAGCGACTCCAGCTACCGTTGCACACAAATCTTTTTAGCCCGGAAGCAACACAAGGCTCCACGAAAGGAAAGAAACGATGTAGGAGAGGTAACCAGTCGAAGAGGGGACCAGGAATACAGGCCGTGGACACGGAGCTACAGCAGGACACGGTAATTAACCTCTCCAAAAAAAGACCTTACTGAGGCACAAGTCTCAGTCTTATCTAAGGGCCTCTCTTTTCTACCTACGTACAGATATGTACAGATAAGCAGATCTACTTTCGTATCGAAAGGTTGAAATTATTTCGCAAGAAAATACGAGAAAAACAAACCACATTCAGAAGAATCTCACGAGAACAGAAGAACAGGTACTTAATTCATTGATGAAAGATTCAGCTTTGGTTATTAAACCTGCAGATAAGGGGGATGCGTGCGGTATTTGTTTTAGACTATGAAAATAAAGAAATTCAGAGACAACTCAGCAATGAACGTTTCTATAGAAAACTGAGTGTTGATCCCACAAAGGTGTTCCAAAGGGAAATCTGCTCTAATCTAGAGCCCTATTAAAACAACCTTCTCAAAACCTGAACACCTTTGCTGCAAATCTGCCAGAGTCTATACACCAGCATTCCCCATGTGGGGTGGCTGGCAGCTTACTATTTGGAAGACAGAGATACTTATGAATATCCACCAACAAACTATTCTAGAGCTGAATATGATTTGACATCACTTTTTCAGGTTTGATGATGAAAACTACCGCCAAACGAATGGAACATTGATGGGCTCCACAACAGAGAATCAGTGAACATAAAAGTTCAAATCAGGAGAAACGACAGGGATTATCCAGTCGCAGTACATTAGTACATTTTAATGACCTAGAGCATGAAATATATACCTATAGATTTGGTGGCGTAGAGAAAGTTAAAATATCAGACAGGGGAGGTGATATCAATAATACTCTGAGTAAAAGAGAATATTTGTGGATTTTCGCCCTCAGGAGATGATTTCCTAAAGGTCTTAATGATGAAACGGCTATGTATGTTATGTTGTGAATTTGAACATAAATGTCCCTATTTAAGATTACTCTGTTTTTCGTACAATGTACCCAATGATTAATGAAAACTTGATATGTCCTCATTGTGGTTTTACAGACGTGTTTAATACATCTTATTTACACACTATTTGAATATTTATGAAATGCATATTGTTATATTTGGTAGCTTTTCCTTCGCCTCCAACCTCTTTCAATGCATGGAACGGATGTGGGTGGGGCTAGGTCTACATAGGGGTGCAAAACAAAATGTTTACTCACAAAAGCCCTGACGAAGGCGGTGAGGCAGATACGTAAACTTATTAAAGAGCAGTGATACTATCAAGAACAGTGTGTGGTTTCCCTTTTCCTTCATATTGCACTTCTGCCTAAAATGAATGCAAAATAGACAAAAACAAATAACAAGGAAATTAAATATCCATATAAATATATATTCATGTTCATGTAAAAACACTAACACATCTGTCTAGGTTGGAACTGTTGCTGTTAAAATACAATAAATCATTTTTGTTCTGAACTGGAATAAACTGAAAGATCACATCACACAGATGAATAACAGCACACACACAGGCTTTTTGACAGTGCAACCCGAAGTAACAGTACAGGTAAAAAATGATCAGGCATACTGTACAGCTTACTGTAAAAATGATTGTTGAAAGTCTAGATAACTGTTGCTGTTAAAATACAACACATTTTCTATTCTGAACTGGAATAAACTGAAAGATCACATCACACAGATGTAGACCAGACACACATGACACAGTCCTAATGAGAGGTGTGTGGCTGGTTTAAGTTCAACAAGCATGTCTATTCTGAGTTCTGTTTTTGATAGTGCAACACTAACTCGCATAGGTATGTGGTGCCAAACTGGATCAGAACATCTACTGCTTTCTCAGTCAGGAGACCGCTTCCTGCTGTAGATGAGCAAACCCAGAACTGTGCGAGTGGGTTTGCCTCAAAAAGCATGTCGCTTCAATCAGTTTATTCCAGTTAAGAATCAAATTTACTTTTTATTTTAACAGTATTTTAACAGCAACAGTTCCAACCTAGACTAGCTTAACAATAATAATTTATACAGAAAGATCTACAGTAGGCCTGATAATCTTTCATCTGTACTGTTACTAAGGGTTGCACAGTAGCTAGCTTGCTTTGGCTAATGTTAGCTATTAGCTGTGTACAAGGCCAGGGGATTGTTTGAAAGAACTCACATCAACTACTATGAGAGTTAGTACTCCCTTATTTCTGCTTATCATCACCTGTTAAAATGACAAAGCCTTGCAAGCTGACTTACTTTTCCACTGTCGAAGCACTACTGGGTGGCAGAGTAGCCTAGTGGTTAGAGCGTTGGACTAGTAACCGAAAGGTTGCAAGTTCGAATCACCGAGCAGACAAGGGAAAAATCTGTCATTCTGCGCCTGAACAGGCAGTTAACCCACTGTTCCTAGGCCGTCATTGAAAATAAGAATTTGTTCTTAACTGACTTGCCTGGTTAAATAAAGGTAAAATAAAAAAATTAAAAAGCACTTCCCCGCACAAAACACATTGTGGGCGCTCCTCGTAATAAGTTTGTATGAAAGAGAGAAACTCATCTCTGTATTTGCGGTTCATGACAATTGAGCTCAGTCAGAACATGTGGCTAGCATGAGTCCATTTGATGACAGCGGTGAGTGATGGTGAGTGGGAATGATATGTCAGTGGCTGACAGCGCATCATCTGCTGCTGAATGACAGCGCTGCATGGTATGTGTTGCGTCGTGATCTACGCGAAGCACATCTCCCGCAACTGCCAAACTGAGCAGAGACGGCTGCTAAAGCAGAGAGAGCACTGGACAGAGAGCGCAGATGCACTTGGCCAAATTAATTCCAGTAATAAATGAAATAATTATGAATTTACTCTGACACGACGAAACACATAGTAAAATCTTTGAAAGTCGAAGTAGATAAGGAAATATGTCAATTGAAATAAATGTATTAGGCCCTAATCTATGGATTTTTTTTATTACATTGAATACAGATATGCATGTTGGTCACAGATACCTTAAAAAATGAAAACCAGCTTATGGTAGAGAAATTAACATTAAATGCTCTGGTGGACATTCCTGCAGTTAGCATGTCAATTGCACGCTCCCTCAAAACTTGACATCTGTGGCATTGTGTTGTGTGACAAAACTACACCTTTTAGAGTGGCCTTTTGTTGTCCCCAGCACAAGGTGCACCTATGTAATTATTGTGCTGTTTAATCGGCTTCTTGATATGCCACATGTGTCAGGTGGATGAATTATATTGGCAAAGGAGAAATGCTCACTAACAGGGATGTAAACCAATACAGTACCAGTCAAAAGTTTGGACACCTACTCATTCAACGGATTTTCTTTATTTTGACTATTTGACTATTCTACATTGTAGAATAATAGTGAAGACATCAAAACTATGAAATAACACATATGGAATCATGTACTATCCAAACAAGTGTTACAAATTAAAATATTTCTTCAAAGCAGCCACCCTTTGCCTTGACAGCTTTGCGCACTCTTATAATAATAAGAATGGTCCACCAACCAAAAGACATCCCACTAAATTGATACATCTGTGGGAAGCATTGGCGTCAACATGGGCCAGAATCCTTGTGGAACACTTTCAACACCCTGTAGAGTCCATGCCCAGACGAGCTGACATGCTGTGTAGACCGGGCATGCGCCTGTCCGCATGCGCCATCGCACGCATGTTGTTTTGCCCATCCACACCAGATGCAATCAGGACACACAGATTGAAATATCAAAACGAACTCTGAACCAACTATATTAATTTGGGGACAGGTCAAAACGCATGAAACATTCATGGCAATTTATCTAGCTTGCTGTTGCTATAAACATCGGGTCATTATTTTACCTGAAATGCACAAGGTCCTCTACTCCGACAATTAATCCACAGATAAAACGGTAAAGTTAGTTAGTTTCTAGTAAACCTAGTTAGTTTCTAGTAAACCTAGTTAGTAATCTATCCTCCTTCAAATCTTCTTCTTTGGACTTTATATGGCGGTCGGCAACCAACTTCAAGGTGCATTACCACCAACAACTGGACTGGTGTGTGAACCTCAGTTCAACTTTCAGAATCAGCCACATGGGTATATGCTCCTAAAAATCAATGAGGAGATGGGAGAGGTGGGACTTGCAGCGTCAAAAATATAACCAAGTACCATTTTAGAGCCTGGCTACGCAGATGCTCATTGACAAACCCAAGCAGTTTGGATGCAATGATTGAATAAACTGTGTGGTGAGGGGGTAGAAAGAGAGGATATCTAATAATAGGCTACTTTGAAGCAAGGTAAGACATGCCACATAATATGTATAAAACATGCAGGATTCAAGCAAGTAAGTCTACTTTTTCAAAATGCATAGCCTACTGCCACCAGCTCATTGCACAGTGGTGTGTGACGCATTGATGAAGACTGCCTTCTGCTGTCATTTGAGATGCTGCAGCAGCTCTCCCACTGTCTGACACATTTTCCACTCAAAGGCTCTGTTTGCTGTACGGGTGTGAAGTAAGATAAATTGGTGTGTGTGTAGGCAACAGTGTAATTCCACTAAATTATGCTAATTAACCTATAGACTGATAAGCATGACCAATCAAATGTATTTACATCGACTGGTGTTTCCATCAATTAATAGGCAAAAAAAAGCATTATTTTGCAATGGGATTTTTTTCTTCTCCTGGACAATTGGCCGGCAGCAATTTAATTTGTTGGCTATTCTATTTTTTCTTTTCTTTTTTTAATAGGCCAAAAGCCGGCTATTACTGGCAAACGGAAACTGGTAGTATACTTACACAGAGAGTAACACGTACGCTGCATGAAGATAAATAATCCAAAACTATTTCCCAACTAGGACCATAAATATAGCATTATAGTCTCTCTCCACTCCACCCTGTATTACCAAGCACAATGTGCATGCTGCTATGGTAGTCTAGTAGGAGGCCTATAATCAAGGTTTGCAGACCAACGACAAGTTTTTTAGCATCCAATAAAGCAGAGGAAATAATTAGCATAAAGCCAGGGATCTAAACACAAGCGGTAAACACATAAATCAGTTTATAAAATCCAATAGTCCACACACAGCTGGGACAAGACAGTCAGGACAGGTGACAGCAAGAGACTGCTGATGCCATTTTGGGTCCCAGATGATGTTTCAGTCCTGATAAAGCAGTCGTTTGTCTTAGAGCGCTCCAGGAACAAAGACACACAGCCAGACACAGACCATGGGTTGTGTTAGCCTAACTCAGGATTCTGTGTTTCCAAGCTGAAAAGGAAAGATAAATCGCAGGAAAAAAGATCTTGCTGCGTTTGATAAACGCAGATCTAAAATGCTTCTTATTGTAAATTCTACTCTGCTTCAGTCTCCAAATTTTGTGCTTCAGTTGCACATTTCCACTCAGATGAAATATATTTTCTTTCATCATTGGATCACGAGACAGCGCTCAGACTGTGTAGGCTAGTTTTCTCCGGTAGCAAGATAAAATCCAAGATTAACTTCAAGGAAACATTAGGACATGGAGCTGGCTACATTCTTTCTATGAAATATGATGGCCATGCATTGTTTTTGCGAAGAACGCCAAATAGCAATGTTACTTCTGTTGTCATCTTATGTATTAGAAAAACTAGTTGCATACGTCTTATCACTCTACTGAAGCAACAAAAAACACTTGACTTTCAATATGAAAGGCAAGTGAAATGTTTTTCTGATGGTCTGCATATTGAAAATGTTGATTTCTGAAAGCTAATGGAGTGCATGAACACACACCTCAGAGCAGCGGGAACAAAAGACACCAGGAAAAGATAGACCTTATCCCAATGACATCATTGAAAAGCAAAGGCTCCTGGGAGAGCATGGACAGGAAGCTCTTTTCAGACCCAGAGAGATCACAGATCCCACGGGAGAGTTTCTCTGTAGCGGAGATGACATCAACATGGACACACATTCAGACACACACACAGTCACATTTGCATCATTGGGAGATGACTTCAACCCCTTCTGAGTGAAACAAATGTGAATATGACTGAAGACATTCCCACTGACTGAAAAAAAAGATGGCGCTGCAGAGATGGTTAGCTGCCGTCTTACGGGCTTCCTAACCAATTCTGCTATTTTGTGTTTTTTACACTGATCAACTTTTTTGTACATAATATTTCCACTATAATTTTCTATGACCAAAAACAGCTTCTGGACATCAGATCAGCGATGGCTAACCTCGATTTGGTTTCTACTTCAACGATTCGGCAGTTGTGGATGTACTGCTCATCCTGGACCAGGCCCTAATCTCTAGGACTCTAAATAGATGGAGCGAGAGAGGCAAACAAGCGGGCTCACTGACGAGACTACTTTGAGTAAAAATATTGCCTCCGTCTGTTCTACTGGCGAACATACAATCACTAGAGAACAAACTTGACGAGCTCCGTTCAAGACTATCCTATTAACCTCTTGGTCCTACCTGGCACGCAGGCGTCCCATCTAGACATCTGGAAATGCAAATGCGCTACGCTAAATGCTAATAGTACTAGTTAAAACTCAAACGTTCATTAAAATACACATGCAGGGTATTGAATTAAAGCTACACTCGTTGTGAATCCAGGCAACAAGTCAGATTTTTAAAATGCTTTTCGGCGAATGCATGAGAAGCTATTATCTGATAGCATGTAACACCCCAAAAGACCCGCAGGGGACGTAAACAAAATAATTAGCATAGTCATCGCTACACAAACCGCACAAATAAAATATAAAACATTCATTACCTTTGACCATCTTCTTTGTTGGCACTCCTAGATGTCCCATAATCACTATTGGGTCTTTTTTTTAGATTAAATCGGTCCATATATAGCCTAGATATCGATCTATGAAGACTGTGTGATAAACAGAAAAAAATAGCGTCTTATAACGTAACGTCATTTTTTAAAATTAAAAAAGTCGACGATAAACTTTCACAAAACACTTCGAAATACTTTTGTAATGCAACTTTAGGTATTTTTAAACGTTAATAAGCGATCAAATTGATTATGAGGCGAAGTATACTCTTTAGCTGTCCGTCTGGAAAAAATGTCAGTGTAATTCTCAACCAAAATATCCGGTCGGAGACCGGAGGAAATGAGTTGCCTTGCGTCTGTTTGACCAAGAAACAAAGCCTAGGCAAATGACAAGACTCTAGACAACGTGTGGAAGCTGTAGGTATTGCAACCTCAGCCCCATTAAATGTGGTTCACCTTTATCAATGGGTTCAAGTCGCGCATGGATATATATTTCCATTTTCAGTGATCAGATTTTCCTGCACTTTTCGATGAAACGCACGTTCTGTTATAGTCACAGCCGTGATTAAACCAGTTTTATAAATGTCTGAGTGTTTTCTATCCACACATACTAATCATATGCATATACTATATTCCTGGCATGAGTAGCAGGGCGCTGAAATGTTGCGCGATTTTTAACAGAATGTTCGAAAAAGTAGGGGGTAGGATTAACAGGTTAACGGGACCTGAAGGAACTGTAATATCCAATGTTCCTCAGAGTCGTGGCTGAGCATGGAAATGGATAATACACATCTAGCTGGTTTTCTATGTCTCGTCAGGACTGAACGGCAGCTTCGGGTAAGGTGTGTATTTTGTTAACAAAAGCTGGTGCGCAATCTCTAAAATTAAAGGTCTCACAGTTTTGCTCGCCTGAATTAGAATACGTCACGATAAACTGCAGACCATAATATTTACAGAGAGATACATTTTTCAAAGCCGTCTATTTACCACCACAAACAGAGGCTGGTACTTAGACTGCACTCAGCGAGTTGCATACGGCCGTAAGCAAACAAGACAAAGCACATCCAGAGCCACTGCTCCTGGTGGCCGGTGATTTTAATGCAAGGTGTTACGAACCCCCTTTTCCCAGTAGTCTGGGGGGAGGGAAACGAGACCCGTAACATATCTCATGCAAATCACAATAATGAAAAAAAACTGTGAGAACTAAAAGAAATCACAGAAAAAATAAATATCTACCGTCAAACACTTTAGGTTTATTGTCAAACAAACGGTAATGGGGTGTGGGAAAAAGGGGCTGAGCTGGACCCAAGGAAAGAAATAATAAATATCCCAAAACCCCTAAGCTAGTCTTACTGGGTAAAGAACAGCTAGCTAACTAACCAATAAAATACAGGGGGTGATCCACCCAGTTCTAACTAGGGTATTTAGACAATGTTTTCCTACGGGTAATGTATGCCCAAGTGTGACTTGGCTGGTTATCTCCTTTTCCCACCAACAAACCAACAATAATACACCACAGCACCACGTATCCGCACAAACTAAACTGTGGGGTATGAAAGAATGTAGTCTTCAGCAAATCCAAAGAGCGAGAGAGACCGAGAGACACTGGGGAAAACAACTGCCTGGGTTTTTAAACCAAAGGAAAGGGGATGTGATTGGGTAAGAGAAACAGGAGAAGGTGTCTTCAGATTGATGTGACTGATGATTGCCAGCTGTTACTAGGACAGAGGAGAAATACAAATAACCCACAGGATACCTGTATCCGTAAGACAGGGAAACTGAAACCTGTCGTACCTCACTTTTACCAGCATGTCACCTGTGCAAAGAGTCAAACAATATTCTAGATCACCTTTAATACACACACAGAAACGCATGCAAAGCTCTCCCTAGCCCTCCATTTTGCAAATTGGCCATAAATCTATCCTCCTGATTCCTGCTTACAAGCAAAAAAAATCAAACAATAAGAACCAGTGACGCGATCAATACGGAAGTGGTCCGATGAAGCAGATGTTAAGCTACAGGACTGTTTCGCAAGCAGACTGGAATATGTACAGGGATTCATCTGTTATAATCTGCATTTCAAATGGCACCCTATTCTCTATAGTGTACTACTTCTGAGGTACATTAATAGCTTCTGACAGAGCTGGTGTTACAGTCACGTTTGTAGGCCTCCTTGCTCGCAAATCAGTCATGGGTGCCTCGACCCACAGTGACCGTATGTACAGTTGAAGTCGGAAGTTTACATAAACTAGTTTAATTGACTCCAACCTAAGTGTTTCAACCACTCTTTGTGTCATGCACAAAGAATATGTCCTAAATAGCGTGCCAAAATGTCTCGTTTGTTGACAAGAAATTTGTGGAGTGGTTGAAAAAAACTAGTTTTAATGACTTCAACCTAAGTGTATGTAAACCTCTGACTTTAACTGTATATCTACCTCAATTACCCAGTACAGCAACTCATTACTGCTACCTCTTGTATACATGTTTTTCTTACTCTGTATTTATTCCTTGTGTTATTATTTTTTTCCTCCATCACTGTTAGTCTACACTTGTTTACAAAGAACATGACAAATACATTTTCTTTTGATGGATCAGCATTCTAAAAGGCAAACAGATGAGTCTGTGGCCTCAGTCAGACAATTACTGCTGCGTTATCGATCAGATCATCTATTCTTATCTGTTGAATGACAGAGTGGAAGTGATTCAGAGCTAGGTGAAGACGCAAAGCTTCATGGTAGGCAACACCCACCAACTAGTAGGCTAATAGTAGCATGGCCAGCAGATAGTGACCGGTGACATGCTCCAACATGTTTTCTCCAAGTCATAACTTAAACATTCTCAAGGACCTGCATAAAGAATCATTGGATGTCTGGAGTGCTTTTCATATTTCAGTTAGTGACCATCTGATGACATGCTCCCCACTTCACTCCAGTCTGTTCAAAGTTCTCAGTACTGGTCTAAATTGGTCCAAACTGGGCTGACCCGAGCCACTTTCTCTCTGTCCCTGGTGTTAATTTGGGAGCTAATCTAGATGATCTCCACACAATGACAGCCTCACACAGACTCACTCCTATGGCTCCCTGCCCTACTGCCACATCACATTCACAACAGAGACAACACAGATAAGCATCTCCCTATTCAAAACCATAGTCCCCTCCAAATTCGTCACAAAGCTAGGGACCCTGGGACTGAACCCCTTTATCTGACACTGGATCCTGGACTTCCTGGCAGGTCGGACACAGGTGGTAAGAGTAAGTAACAACAACTCTGCCATGCTGACCCTTAACACTGGGTCCCCTCAGGGGTGTGTGCATAGTCACCTGCTATACTCCCTGTTCACCCAGGACTGTGTGCTGACAACGATGAATAAGCCTACAGGGAGGTCAGAGACTTAGCAGTGTGGTGCCAGGACAACCTCTCCCTCAACGTCATTAAGACCAAGGAGCTGATCGTGGACTATAGGAGAAAGAGGTTAGAGCACGCAACCATCTACATCAACTGGGATGTTGTGGAGAAGGTAGAGAGCTTCAAGTTACTTAGTGTCCACATCGCTAAGGACTTAGCATGGTCCACAGTCACGAAGAAGGCACGGCATCACCTCTTCCTCCCCAGTAGGGTGAAAAGATTTGGCATGGGCCCTCGAATCCTCAAAAAGTTCTACAGCTGCACCATCGAGAGCATCTTGACTGGCTGCATCACCGCTTCGTATGGCAAATTCACTGCCCCTGACCGCAAAGCATTACAGAGGGGTGCGGACAGCCCAGTACATCACTGACTGAGCTCCCTGGCATCCAGGACCAATATACCAGGCAATGTCAGAACATTTCTAAAGACTCCAGCCACCCAAGCCATAGACTGTTCACTCTGCTATAGACCGGGAAACAGTACAGAAGCATCGGTTTCAACTTTGATCTTAATATAACACGATAAGCGTTCTATAATTACAATATTAGTTTGTGTTTCTTACATCTGCAAACAGCTAGATGGTATTTTCTTAGCAAGTTAAGCCAAATCGTGTTAGCCACTAATGCTAATCGCTAGTTAGCTGGCTAGCTAATAAAAGTACTGAGTCAGAGCAAACGTAGCTAGCCAAAACAGCCTGACAGCAGTACTGGTGGAGGCCTAAAATCAGCAGGTTGTTTGTGAAACGGTATCTACTAAATCAAAGAGGAATAGGCATAGCATGAATAAAAATGTAATGTAGCCAAAGACTATAGGGTCCTAGGAAACACTGAACTTTGGTTCCTACCCTGTCACAATAAATCATCCATGGCATTTGTATTCGTTCTCATGTCAAACACTGTATTCAAAGTGCCCACTATTATTTATATTCTAACTATAAAATTAAGATAAATTCTATTTCTATGACTCCAAAAGTTCACCCAAGTGTTTGATCTAAATCGCAATTGCAACATTTGGTTAAAAATAAGACCTAGTGTTTTTGCCCATATTGTGGCAGTGTGGAAATTATCTCAAATGAGTGCAGGAAATGCAGAAATTGTTGGAAATGCAGGAAATTATTTAAGGTTGAAGTTGAATTGAACAGTATAAAACAATCGGAATGGAGAAAGACCCATTGAAATCATTTAGAATATATGTGTTGCCACCCTAGGGTCACGCACTATTCATAAAACAAATGTAGAACTTTTATTAATCAAAAACATAAAATATCATCAAATTTAAAAAAAATCCATATATTTTGGCAATATCGCCCCAAAAAAACCTTACATTTTTACTGAACATATTTTGGGAAAATATATATGGTTTTAGATTTTGTTTTTCACTCTTAAAATTACAATTGTTCATAGTGAAATTTTCTGATTTCAAGTCAACGCTTACATTTATTTATTTATTTTTTTAATTTTTGGGGGGGGGGTCTGGAAGAAAACGAATACATTAAGATTTTTAAGTGTAATTCCATGATTAAGTGTAATTCCATGACCCTCCAGCATGACAATGCCACCAGCCATTACTGCCCATTCTGTGCGTGATTTCTTGCAAGACAGGAATGTCAGTGTTCTGCCATGGCCAGCGAAGAGCCTGGATCTCAATTCCATTGAGCACGTCTGGGACCTGTTGGATCGGAAGGTGAGGGCTAGGGCCATTCCCCCCAGAAATTTCCGGGAACTTGCAGGTGCCTTGGTGGAAGAGTGGGGTAACATCTCACAGCAAGAACTAGCAAATCTGGTGCAGTCTATGAGGAGGAGATGCACTGCAGTACTTAATGCAGCTGGTGGCCACACCAGATGCTGACTGTTACTTTGGATTTTGACCCCCCCCCACCCCCCCTTTGTTCATGGACACATTATTCCATTTGTTTGTCACATGTCTGTGGGACCTGTTCAGTTTATGTCTCAGTTGTTCATACAAATATTTACACGTTAAGTTTGCTGAAAATAAACACAGTTGACAGTGAGGACGTTTACATACAGTGAGGATGTTTACATACCACTTTCAGTCTACAACGTCTTCCATTAACCACCTCTTATTGTAGTATTAAGAGTCACACACATCATGCAACACTCACAAATATACATAGTGGCTCAGAGGAGGGCTAAGATGGCATGTTTCCTGCTGTCTCCCGGAAGAGAGAGAGAGCGCGAGAGGAGATATCCCCCCCCCCCACATGAAGACAAGACACTGACAGTGGACTATATATGAGCTACAGTGAGGTTAGAGCAGGCCATTAAAACAAACATTACAAGCTGCCTGCCCTGTCCTGCCTGGCTGTCTGGCAATCATTAATCTATTGGACCGGACAAAGACCGAATGGCCTGGCTCTGCTCATTAGAACAAAGAGGAGTCCTGGCCTATGACACAGTGTTGCTGGCTGCTCTACATGGAGAAAAACTTGCATCACGGAGTTCTTCTTCAGGTGACCTTTTCTTCTTATGCCTTAATTGGTTTTCACAGCACCATTAGCCTACATCATGACTGCCCAAACTTCTTCCTGGAGATCTACTGTCCTGTAGGTTCAGTCCAACCCTAATTTAACACACCTGATTCAGCTAGTTAAGATCTTGTTGAGCAGCTAATTAGTAGAATCAGGTGTGTTAAATGAGGGTTGAACTGAAAACCCACAGGACAGTAAATCTCCAGGAAGAGGGTTGGGCAGCCCTGGTCGACATGGAAGAGGAGTGCCATGTACAAAACAATGACTGCCACTTGTATCAGTCATGGTAAACTAGAAGAAACTACTAAATAGCCCAACCTAACAGCACCGCAATTCACTGTGAGAGGTTATCATCATTATGTCGAACAACATAATTAGGGATGTGAATGTTGTGAAAAAAAACTCCTGGTCCTAATAAAGTGATGCATATCAGTGAAATTGAGAAATCTGCCGGCATAAGAACAATCCAATGTGTCTATTATTGGCTAAGGACAAGTGCTGTGGGTACTTGCAGGGTTTGCAACCAAAAGGATAACGCAATGAAACCTTGCGTTATGAATGGGATCCAACTAAACAGAAAAAAACATCAGCAATATGACTCCATATGCCTTGCATTTGACAATGGTAAAAATCAGGCCACTATGAGCATTACGAGGACGAGAGGGAAAACGGTGGAAGGCATGTTGTCAATTAGCCTAGTACAAACGAGGCAGAACAGTCATTCAGAACAGCCATCTAATACAATAGAGGCAGAACAGTCCTAGTAGGCAGTCATTTTCTCTCTCCTAACACTGACACCCTGGTTGAGTGTGCAGCAAATGTAAATGAGGTTACCACTGAGCTAGGGTTAAACAATATTATGGTAGTTTCAGATATCAAAAATGATTGACAGCCATCATCGATGGTGACGACATTGTGATGTGACAGACGATGAACAGCCTATTTCAACTTGACTGGCACCAAGCAGTAAAGAGCAGAATGCAACAGAACAATGTACTAAGATTTACCAAAGCAGCGCAAAATTTCCAGTCAGAAAATGTGTTCCGTTTTTTCTCTCAATGTCAAATGTCCTGGGCCATATAGTTGGAACCTTTTTTGTGTTTGTTTTGTGGACGCTCAAGTGTCTACTTATTTTTAAAGTCAAATTTTGTATTTTATCTCCACTGGATATGAATAGGACTTCAGTTCTTATGCATTCCGACTTTCTCCAGCCGTGATACTTCATGATCAAACAATACATTAATCTAACGGCGAACTAAGCGCTCTCAGAAAGTTAAGTCGCTTTTCAATAACCTAAACACATAATAGGCAGCTAGCCTAGTGGTTAGAGCGTTGGGCCAGTAACCAAAGGTTTTCTGGAACGAATCCCCGAGCTGACAAGGTAAAAATCTGTTGTTCTGCCCCTGAGCAAGGCACTGTTCCCAGGGCATGTCGATTAAGGCAGCCACCCACACATCTCTGATTCAGAGGGGTTGGGTTAAATGCGGAAGACACATTCCAGTAGAAGGCATTCAGTTGTACAACTGACTAGGTATCCCCTTCCCCATAATAATGTAGAACAAACACCAGAAGGATAGAAAAATCAAATGAGTAGTTTGAACAAACCTTAGTTGAGCAAAGCATAGTCTGCCATACAAGAAATGATGCATGCATCCCTCTTACTTGTCGTTGCACACCAAATGGCCAAAAGCCATTCTAATTAAAATAGCTTATCAAAAGCATTAGGACAAGGTAAAGCTATTTCCCAAATAGGCTATTCTAATAGTGTTTAGTGTCTTAATGTTGCAGCTTTCAAATGGGAACAGTTGTGTAAGTCAGAGTCTATAGGCAATTCTCTATCACAGCTTTATTTTGAATGACAAATATCACATGCAACAAGATGTGAAATTAAGCAAAAAAATATCAAGATGGAAAAATATATGAACAAGTAAAAGCTGAGCAAAGCTTATGAAGCAAAGCTTAGACTATAATAAAAATGACAAAACTAGGCATTTAAAATAGACTCTGGAGTGTCCACTATAAAACATTTAAAAAGTAATAGGTTTTGGCTATATGGCCCAGATCAACAGACATTGAGAGAGGGAAAAAAATCTTAACATTTGCAAGGCCGCGGGCCATACGGAATACCAGGATGAGTACTTGAAGCATGTGCTGACAAGCTTGCAAGTGTCTTCACTGACAAACTATCCTTGACCCGGTCTGTAATACCAACTTGTTCAAAGCAGACCACCATAGTCCCTGTGACCAAGAACATCAAGGTAACCTGCCTAATGACTATCACCCCATAGCAATCACATGTTTTGCCATGAAATTCTTTGAAAGGCTGGTCATGGCTCACAACACCATCATCCTGGTCACCCTGAACCCACTCCAATTCCCATACCGCCCCAACAGAGTCACAGACGACACACTCATTCCACATGCGTTCACCCACCTGGAAAAAAGGAATACCTATGCAAGAACGCTGCTCAGCATTCAACACCATAGTCCCCTCCAAGTTCATCACTTGCTTAGTCCCTTCCTGTACTCCCTGTTCACCCACGACAGCATGACAACACAGGACTCCAACGTCATCATCAAGTTTGCTTGATGACGACGCGACGGTGGTAGGACTGTTCACCGAAGACGAGGCAGCCTATAAAAAAAAAGTGGTCAGAGACCTAGCAGAGTTGTGCCAGGACAACAACCTTTCCCTCAATGTCAGCTAGACAAAGGAGCTGATCGTGGACTATAGGAAACGGAGGGGCGAGCACACATCCATCCACATCGATCGGGCTGTAGTGGAGCCGGAGAGCATCAAGCGTCCACATCACTAAGGTCCAAACTAGAGGTCGACCGATTATGATTTTTCAATGCCGACACCGATAATTGGAGGACCAAAAATGCCGATACCGATTAAATCAGACGATTTTATTTATTTATTTGTAATAATGACAATTACAACAATACTGAATGAACACTTATTTCAACTTAATATAATACATCAATAAAATCAATTTAGCCTCAAGTAAATAATGAAACGTTAAATTTGGTTTAAATAATGCAAAAACAGTGTTGGAGAAGAAAGTAAAAGTGCAATATGTGCTATGTAAGAAAGCTAACGTTTAAGTTCCTTGCTCAGAACATGAGAACATATGAAAGCTGGTGGTTCCTTTTAACATGAGTCTTCAATATTCCCAGGTAAGAAGTTTTAGGTTGTAGTTATTATAGGCAGCGTAGCCTAGTGGTTAGAGCGTTGGACTAGTAACCGGAAGGTTGTGAGTTCAAACCCCCGAGCACAGGCAGTTAACCCACTATTCCCAGGCCGTCATTGAAAATAAGAATGTGTTCTTAACTGACTTGCCTGGTTAAATAAAGGTAAAAATTAAATTAAAATAGGACTATTTCCCTACTGAAAGTAAAGGGGCTGAATAATTTTGCACGCCCAATTTTTTGATTTGTTAAAAAAGTTTGAAATATCCAATAAATGTCGTTCCACTTCATGATTGTGTCCCACTTGTTGTTGATTCTTCACAAAAAAAATACAGTTTTATATCTTTATGTTTGAAGCCTGAAATGTGGCAAAAGGTCGCAAAGTTCAAGGGGGCCGAATACTTTCCCAAGGCACTGTATTTCTGAGAAAAACTAAATGTGGAAAAAGTAAAGCGGTCAGAAGCCTTGACGTTTTCCACATTTTACATTACAGCCTTATTCTAAAATGGATTTAAGAAAACTATTGCCTCAGCAATCTACACACAATACCCCATAATGAACCGGTCTTTGCTTTTTTATACATTTTTGCAAATGTATTTAAAAAACATTTGTCATTATGGGTTATTACGTTATTGATTTTATTTTTATATCCTCATCAATATACACATGCCATTTTGACAACAAATTTTTTTTTATACATTTGCAAAAAGGCGTGTGAATACTCTCTGAAGGCATAGGTACCTCAATTATCTCGTACTCCTGCACATCGACTCTGCTATTCGTTATTCACTATGTATTTATTCCTTGTGTCACTTTCAATTATTTATTTTTTAAATCTTTACTTTCAACTCTTAAGTAAGCATTTCACTGTTAGTCTACACCCGTTTTTTACGAAGCATGTGACAAAAAAAAGTATTTGATTAAAGGCCTACTCTACACAGCCTATTTCCATAGCCTACTATTAGTAATATAGGTTACAACCTACCTATCACGTATAGAATTAGGTAATAAGGCCTGATAAGAGAGGAAGATTAGGCAAAAATGCAAATCAATGAAAAATGATCCAGTTCTGGGGAAATCAGAGTTGTTTGCCTGCAGCCGGGACCTTGATGATTTACAACCCATCACACAGCCAGCTAGGCTTCTTGACTGTCACTTGCAGGTCGGCACACACAGACACACACCTCTTTCGTGCCACAGCTCCAAAAGAAGGAAGGCAAATAAAAAAGATTTGGCTCCAAAATATATTTTGTCATGATTTCTCTAGTTCCGACCTTAGCATGTGAGCTTGTGCTAGCGGTCCTTTTAAGACGTCTTTTTCTGTTTCGTTTTCAACCAAACAAATATTGGCCAATATAGGGCGATACCTTCATATATAAATGTTTTATGGGTACTTAAATCACAATAGGACAAAGTTTGACATGGCCCAACCCTACACTGAGTGAGCATTCATTCCTTCCCGCTGCCTGCGCTGGTTGGTTGTGCTGATTAACTCTGACAGTGGAGCTGCCTGGGCTGTTTAGGCGTGTCACTGACACAGCCAGTCATCATTATCAAACATCATCCTACTGACATCTGTTACAGCAAGCTGTCAAGTACTGAAAAAAACTAGGCCTATACATCTAACCAACATCAATGACCATACTACCCCCATTTGCAGAAAATGTAATTGTATTTATTGTCAAAAACTCCTTGATTATCCTGAGGTGACTAAGGCTAAAAACTCAATACAAGTTCATGTGAAGTTATTAATTATTTAAATAAGGTAAACAGCTGGTTACGAGGCTAATTCACCAAGAAAATCTGCTCATTTGTGAAAAGGGATTTCGGCTGCGAGCTCAAATGCTGCGTTTATTAAAGACTATAATCCACATTATCCTCCTAGATTACACATTCCTCAGAGTACACCATCATGTGACAGGAGTAGCCATCCCTCAGGTCCAATATAGCTATGGCTGGGGAGGTGAGCAGCAGCCCAGGGGTTTCTAACAGTAGCAAAGACCTCCATATGACCACGTCTAGCTGGCTGTAGAATACTCAAAACGATTAAGACAAAGTTGTTGTTGGTCCAAAACCCTGGTTCACTACACTTCTCTACAAAGTTGGTGTACTCTAAACTGATCACAGAGGTACCATATTCCAGAACCTTCACCTAAACTCCGGCTCTAGACAAAGTAAAAAAAGTTTAAGAAAGTTGGTAACCTAAAAGCTGTTCAATTTCAGCTGCAAAGCACATAAAAAAATAATTCCGCACTAATCTCAAACACGGACTTCTAAACGTATTAAAGAGTGAAATTCCATTTACTTTCCCTCACACTCATAGCGCTGCCACTGACCAATGGTCAGTTAAATTCAATTCAATTGTCTTCTAGATAAAGCATGAAAGATTGTCTGCTAGTGTGTAAAGCTTTACATTCAAATCAACAAGTTAACATTACATTATTTAACACAACATAAGTAGCAAGTTTCCGTCCAGTATTGCATCCACCTGCATTATCCTACCTCTATCAGATCAGTAAATGGCTTGTATCAGATCATTTTGGGGCGGCAGGGAAGCCTAGTGGTTAGAGCGTTGGACAAGTAACCGGAAGCTTGCAAGTACAAACCCCCGAGCTGACAAGGTACAAATCTGTCGTTCTGCCCCTGAACAGGCAGTTAAACCCACTGTTCCTAGGCAGTCATTGAAAATAAGAATTTGTTCTTGAAATCTCTTGAAGCTAGGGGGCACTATTTTTATATTTGGAAAAATAATGTTACAAACGCAAACGGCCTATTTCTCAGGACCAGATGCTAGAATATGCATATAATTGACAGCTTAGGATAGAAAACACTAAAGTTTCCAAAACTGTAAAAATATTGTCTGTGAGTATAACAGAACTGATATTGCAGGCGAAAGCCTAAGAAAAATCCAATCAGGAAGTGACTCATGTTTTGAAACCATTGTGTTCCTATGCACCCCTATTGGCCATTGAAAGGGATATCAACCAGATTCCTTTTTCTATGTATTCCCTAAGGTGTCTACAGCATTTTGATGTAGTTTCACACCTTTATGTTGAAGAATGAGCGTAAACGACTACATTGCGTAAGTGGCCAGCTGAGGGCTCTCAAGAGTGATTTTTGCGTAAAAGACAGGTAGTAATTTCTCCTCTTGCTCCTAATGAAAAGCCAATTGTCCCGGTTGATATATTATCGAATAGATATTTGAAAAACACCTTGAGGATTGATTATAAAAAAACATTTGCCATGTTTCTGTCGATATTATGGATATAATTTGGAAACATTTGCGCCGTTGTCGTGACCGCTATTTCCGGTGGATTTCTCAACATAATGTGACCAAAAACGGAGATATTTTGGGTATAAAAATAATCTTTATGGAACAAAAGGAACATTTGCTGTCTAACTGGGAGTCTCGTGAGTGAAAACATCCGAAGCTCAAAGGTAAATTATTAATTTGATTGCTTTTCTGATTTTCGTGACCAAGCTTCCTGCTGCTAGCTGGACATAATGCTATGCTAGGCTATCGATAAACTTACACAAAACGCTTGTCTTGCTTTGGCTGTAAAGCATAATTTCAAAATCTGAGATGACAGGGTGATTAACAAAACGCTAAGCTGTGTTTCACTATATTTCACTGGTGATTTCATGAATATGAATATTTTCTAGTAATATTTTTTGACCGTTGCGCTATGCTAATTAGTGTAGTTGATGACAATTCTCCAGGATCCGGGATGGGTAGTTCCAAGAGGTTTTAACTGACTTGCCTAGTTAAATAAAGGTCCAATTAAAAAAATGTTTTTACAATTAAATGTTCATGAACCCTAAACCACCTTTTCCCTGCAGTAAGACATCAAAGTGCTGAGTGTGTATGGCAATCCAGCCTCTCCTTGTTTCCTCCCATCTGCACTGATTGGAAAGGGTAAAAACAATATTGTGGTAGCAGAAAGTGGTCTGTGCAGCAGACAAGGATGGATCTGTGCGACATCTGTCAAAAGCTGACACAACTGGGGCACTGAGAGTGTGTGTGTGTGCGCACGTAAATATATATATATAAAATCACACACTAAATGCAGTCACTGCAGTCTGAAGTAGTCAAAATTTCACCTCCAGCTGAGCACTGTACTGTCTAGTGTCTAAGGTGGAGGAGGGGCAGATTAGCATACAGCTCTCTCAGACAGTGGGTGCGCACACACACTGTTTTGTCTACCATCTCACCAGCAGTCTGGCATCCCATTCACCCACACACGGTGCTGCCGTGGCGACCTGGATTCCCCCAATCCAAACTAGCTCAACCACCACAGCACAAGTCCTAGCAACCACAGACACACAGCAGGTTGCACCATTCCATTAGGAAGTACCCAATGATGTGAAGTGCATTCAGAAAGTATTCAGACCCCTTGACTTATTCCACTTTGTTGTGTTACAGCCTTATTCTGAAATGTATTAAAAACATTTTTTCCCCTCAAACTACACACAATACCCCATAATGAGAAAGTGAAAACAGGTTAAGAAAAGTTGGCACATTAATTAAAGATAAAACAAATACCTTTACATAAGTATTCAGACCCTTTGCTGAGTCCACCTTTGGTAAATTAAATTGATTGGACATTATTTGGAAAGGCACACAGCAGTTTATATAAGGTCCCACAGTTGACAGTGCATGTCAGAACAAAAACCAAGGCATGGGGTCGAAAGGAATTGTCCGTAGAGCTCCAAGACAGGATTGTGTCGAGGCACGGATCTGGGGAAGGGTACCAAAAAAATGTCTGCAGCATTGAAGGTCCCCAAGAACACAGTAGCCTCCATCGTTCTTAAATGGAAGAAGTTTGGAACCACCAAGACTTTTCCTAGAGCTGGCCGCCAACCATCTCTGCAGCACTCCACCATTCAGGCCATTATGGTAGACCGGCCAGACAGAAGCCATTTCTCAGTAAAAAGGCATATGACAGCCCGCTTGGAGTTTGCCAAAAGGCACCTAATGGACAAGATTCTCTGGACTGATGAAACCAAGACAATGCCAAACATCACACCTGGAGAAAATCTGGCACCATCCCTACGGTGAAGCATTGTGGTGGCGGCAGAATCATGCTGTGGGGATGTTTTTCAGTGGCAGGGACTGGGAGACTCGTCCGGATCGAGGGAAAGATGAGCGGCGCAAAGTACAGAGATCCTTGATGAAAACCTTCTCCAGAGCACTCAGGATCTCAGACTGGGTGAAGGTTAACCTTCAACAGGACAACAACCCTAAGCACACAGCCAAGACAACACAGGAGGGGCTTCGGGACAAGTCTCAATGTCCTTGAATGGCCCAGCCAGAGACCTGAAAATAGCTGTGCAGCAACACTCCCCATCCAACCTGACACAGAGCTTGAGAAGATCTGCAGAGAGGAATGGGAGAAACTCCCCAAATACAGGTGTGCCAAGCTTGTAGCGTCATTACCAAGAAGTCGAGGCTGTAATCGCTTCCAAAGGTGCTTCAATGTATTAAGTAAAGGCTCTGAATACTTATGTAAATGTAATATCATTTTCATTTCATTAATTTAATCCATTTTAGAATAAGGCTGTAACATTTTTTTTTAAATGGGAAAAGTCAAGGGGTCTGAATACTTTCCGAAAGTACTGTATTTTAACCCTGGATTGTCAATGCCATGTATTGGCCATTGAGAGGCTTTGAAACCACCGGTCAGCCATATTGACACTCCCCAGTAGGAATGAACGGAATTCTACAGTATTTCAGTTCAACATTTAAAGGACAAAATTACATGTATTTAAGTATTTGTTGTTGTATTGGGGACAGTAACAAAACAAAAAAAACCTTTAAGGAAAATTATATTGTATATTTTTGTGTGTTTTATTTGATGTTTAGCTCACATTATATCATTTTAAATAATGCATTAAGGTGTCTGAAATAGAATACATGTGGCAAAAACTAAAGTAGACAATTGCGCATTTGTCTTTTTTAATTTTTTTAATATTTTTTTTTTACAAACGGTAGGGGAGTGCCAAAATGGAGGCACGTGGCTTCAACACAGCGCCCCCGATCAGTCATCTAATGTATATATACATAATTGGTAGTACCATGGTTCCCCCGATTCCTCCCTAAAAAGTGCATTCACTGCTACAATGCTAGAATGCAACGTCATGTTCAGAACACTGTGTTTTAAGGCCAACACTGACTAAACATTTCATGGTCTGAATGCCATTCAGCACATCAGAAACAACATTAGGGAACAAACTGTTTGCTGCGGATAAATGAGAAAACATGGGACCATCTCTTTAGTTATATTGTCTGTATCAGCAGGCCTACTACTGTAGTGGATTAGTGGATATGTTTAAGAAATATTGTTCTATACCCCAAAATCAAAATCAAGCAATCAATTGATAATGGCTTAGATTTGGGACTCACCCATCATCGTCTCCGTCCACAGCTTTGAAAAGTCCGGCAGAAGCGGTTAAGGCACTGACCGCGGTGGCGGCAGGGTTACTGTCAGTCCCCAGCCCCGTGCCTATCTCAGAGCCACCCTCCCCAGCCAGCTTGGGCAGGGCCTGTGCCAACAAGGCAGACTGGTGCTGGAAGAGCAGGCGCTGGGCATCCTCCAGCTGGGTGGTGGTGAAGGAGGGCAGGCTGGCATACAGGGCGCTGGCCTGGGCAGCCACAGCCTGGGGCATGCTGACCCTGGGTGGCTGGGACTGGAGTTGAGATTGGGCCAGTCCACTGCTGTTCTGGGGCTGGGGGTCGTTCTGGGGGTTAGAATGAGGCACAATGGAGGCTAGGCAACCCTGGTTAGGGGGGACAGGAAGCTGGGTGGCAAGTCCTTGGGCTTGGCCCAGGAGTGATTGCTGCTGTTGTTGATGTTGGTGGTCCAGGGGGAGAGAGTGTCCTTGTGGCTGCTGCCCAAACCCGGGCACTCCTGGGCCCATCTGAGGCATTAGCCCCGTTCCTGCCGCAGAGGCCTGGAGAGAGGTCTGCTGGGGCTGCTGTTGGAGAAGACCCTGGGGTTGGAGCATGGAGCCAACCACCTGCTGCTGCGGGACTCCCATCTGCCCAGTTCCAGGCAGGGCCTGTGGGAGAACAGGTTGGGGTAGGCCTGCCTGGGGTTGAGGGTAGTCTGGATGCATACCTCCAACCTGGCTCAGCCTGTGCACTGAGGCTGCATGGGAAGTGACAGAAGGCTGCTGGGGAAGAGCATAGCTCATCTGCTGCTGATGCACCCCCACTAGTCCCTGCGCTGAGGCTGGGGCTGGGATAGAGGCTGCCTGGGCGTAGGTGAGCGGCTGTTGGGGCATGGGAGTGGTAGGGTGGCCTAGGGTGGTCTTGAGGCCAGCCATGTTGATTGTGGCAGGCTGATGAGCACTGGCGGGGACTGAGGGAGCCACAGTGGTCAGCAGGTGAGGCTGGGACACCCCCATGGGGAGGCTGGGGTGGGAGGTCTGGAAGGCCTTAGGGGGGTTGGAGTAGTCCTGGTAGTGAGACTGAGACTGAAGTAATGGGGTGCCTCCGGCCTCTCCACTGCCAACGTTATCTGTGTAGTGACTCAGTGTGCTGACTATGCTGTTCACTGAACTTCCACTGATGCCCTCTCTCTCCGACCCCCCTGTCACAATCTCAGGCCCGCACGGTCGCATGCTCTCCACACCCCATCCACTAGGAAGAGAAACTTCAGAGATAGAGGGGGCAGTGGCTGAACCTGGGGTCTCCTTGTCATAGTACTCAGTACATGTCCATCTGCCCTTTTTAAAAGGCTCCGAGCTGGAGTCAAGCTTGACCACTCTGAAACGGGAGCTGGTGGTGGCAGGAGCTAGGGTTGGGGCTGGCTGGGAGGAGGGGACTGAGGCCGAAGCCATGCCAGAGCTCTTTCCTGGCTGGGGCATGGCAGCTCCTCCACCCTGGGTGCCACTGGAGGGCCCCAACACCACAGAGGCAGTGGCAGCAGCAGAATTCATAGTGATGCTCGAGTTCACAGTTCCAGAGCTTTGATTTTGTATCAAATTTATATTGGGGTTGGTGTTGCCAAAGCCACTCCCCATCAAACCTCCAACCCCACCACTGCTACTCATCACACTGGGGGGGAAGCCACCACCACTGCTGCTAGCGCTGGTGCTAACACCCCCCATCACAGGCACATTGGAAGAGATGTACATATCCACAATACTAATATTGCTGGTCAGGGGATTAGCTATGCTAATGGTAGCACCAGCAGTAGAGCCATGCATTCTAGGGAGAGGGACAACTGCTACAGGCTGAGCAGCAACACTGGCAGAACCCACTGAAACATTTTCCAGAATGACCCCCATGGCAGAAGGCATCTTTGAGCCACCACCAACTCCTCCAGACGTGGGGGTTGAGTGGGGGACTGAGGAAGGAGGCTGAGCCAGGGCCTGGTGAGGATGATTATGTTGCCCCTGCTGATGGTGGTAGTGGTGATGATGGTGGTGGTGGTGCACATTCCCGTTAACCATCCCGCCGTGCTGGGGTCCCTGGATTAAGGAGTGGGGGGGCTGGTTGGGGGAGACTGCCCCGGGTGTGACCGCCTCATGGAAGTTATTCAGTGTCTCCTCCGAGGAACTCCTCTCACCCCCAGCCATGTCGTTGGCCTTAGATAGGGAGACATCCAGGATCTCTGAAGAGGAAAGATCCTCCGTATGAGACTCATCCAGATCATCATAGCTCTCGGTGTCTTCTGCTATGCTGTTGTTGGTGCTCACAGAGATCTGGGCTGGGGTCACGCTAGTGATCTGGAAGCCACTTTTCTTCTTCACCTGTGACCCAGAGGACAGAGCCTGGGGCTGTGGCTGGGAGTGCAGGTTCAGGCTGTGGGGAGGGTGCGGAGGCCCGGGGGAGGATGATCCAACAAGGGGTTGAGACTGCATCAGGAGGGGGGATTGGTAGTCTTCAGCGGGGACGTGGCTGTTACTAACAGCCGAACTAGCTGGTGTTGACATGGGGCCACTCCCGGTGCCAGTGTTAATGTTACTAACCCTTCTAGGAAAATTCACCGGGTGCGCCATCTTTCTGACGCTGCCAGAGTCTCCTGCAGAATCAGGATGGTGCATTTTGAAAGATTCCAGGGGGTAGCGGCTAGACTCTGATAGTCTCGTCTAACGTTACAATGTTTTGGGGCCGCCGTTTTGACAAAGATTAGGTCAAAAGACTGATATTTAACAATATAATATCAGCTGACAATAAATAAATCCGTCTTAAATACAAGGTTCGATTATTTAGCTTTTATGGGTATATAAAAGTCCCCTCTCGTGACGGAGAATGCTCGCGTTTGACAGTCGATTGGCAGAAATGCTAACAAGCTAGTTGGCTAACGTCAGCTGATGGGCTTGTTATCCAGTCACATACGCGTATTCTCACACACAAGCCAGCATTTCGTCGTTTAATATCTTATCTCAATAGGTAGCTATCTAAAATAAATAGCTATAACAACACAAAGAGAGTATGCAGTACACATCCAAAGCGAGAGCTGAGATAGAAGTGTAACGTTAGCTCGCTCCATCACTATCCACACACTGTGGAGAGTCGCATTATTTAATTTCTCAGAAGCAAAAAATAAATAAACAAGCAATCCTTCACCGATATAAGGTTATCCTTAGGAGAATATATCCACTTAAATGTCTCGCAAAACAGTTTTAATCCATTCAGACAAGTCTTTGTTATAGTCCAATGTTTGCTGTATCACTCCCTGTTCCAAGAGCCATCTACAGCCAGTCCGCCTTCTTGCACTGTGACTCGAGCTGTCGGAGTGTGACGAGACCGGAGGGGGAGGAGACAACTTGCTAACATGGCGACCGCGCATGCTCAATGACGCCCAGACTAGCCAGACATAAAGCAGTCTGGGGATAAAGAGGGTGGGGGGAGAACAGGGGGGAGACAGACAGGCAACTCGCAAAAACTAGCTTCAGAAGACCTAGAGGAGATCATGTTCCGGAAAATACCGATGGACACAGACGATGGAACTAAATGACTCTTGCAGAATATTCCCATTATCCTTGAGCAACTTTACTGCATACATTTTATGTGGTTAACATAATTTCATATAGGCTTATGAGATGGATAGGGAAATGTGTTATTATCCGTGTCATCATGCCAATCACATTATTTTCATGAACAGTAGACAAGAGTATCAACATGAGGTGAGCAATCACTCAAAGTATATATGTGTTCCATCAGCCATGTATAGTTATGCAGTTATCGTAGGGCCACAGACTTCTGTTTTCCCCTTTAATGTCTGACCAAAAGGAAATGTTTTCGTTTGAACAACACAAACAACAAGATCAGTTGTGTTTTTACTGTGAAACAAAAGGCACGTAGAGAGGTACTGGACTATTCTGCAGACAAAATGGAGCTACCAGACACATGTGTTCACTGCATTGAGGATTATTCTACATGCAGGGCTGCAACCTGTTCTCAGAGCATTTCGTATTATTCTGTACCTAAATCCGTGAAATACTATTTAGTATGATATGTTAAGTTTTGTATTGTATGTATTAATTTGTGGACGTCCATCACCCATTACGTATAATATATTACAAATTTGCAAAAGTACTATGTTACAAATTTTGAAAACGTATCATATGTTACGAATTCTAGCTAGATTGCTAACGTTAGCTAGGCTAGGGGTTAGGTTTAAGGTTAGAGTTAAGTTTAGGAGATAGGTTAAAGCAGAGGTGGGCAACTCCAGTCCTCGGGGGCCTGATTGGTGTCACACTTTTTCTCCATCCCTAGCAAACACAGCTGATTAATCAAATTGCATTCTAAACTGAAGATGATTAGGTGATTATTGGAGTCAGGTGTGTTAGCTGGGGCTGGGGCAAAACTGTGACACCAATCAGGGCCTCAAGGACTGGAATTCCCCACCCCTGGGTTAAAGGGTTAAGGTTAGGGGAAGGCTTAGCTAAAAGGGTTAAGGTTCGCTAACATGTAGTTGCAACGTCGCAAAAAAAGTAATAAGTAATATAAAAGTTGCTAATTAGCTAAAATGCTAAATTAGTCCGTGATGAGACTCACACTTGTAACCATCTCTTGTTTTCTTATATATATATATATATATATATATATATATATATATATATATATATATATATATTAAATGTAACCTTTATTTAACTAGGCAAGTCAGTTAAGAATAAATTCTTATTTACAATGACAGCCTTCCCTGGCCAATGCTGGGCCAATTGTGCGCCGCCCAATGGGACTCCCAACCACGGCCGGATGTGATACAGCTTGGATTCGAACCAGGGACTGTAGTGATGCCTCTTGCACTGAGATGCAGTGCCTTAGGCCGCTACGCCACTCGGGAGCCCAGCGGGAGCTTATATAACAAAACCAAACGTAACATATTCTAATTTGACCATCTCAGATTTACTATGTTACGTCTAGTCTATGAGACCAGGCTGAGGTATTGTGTGTATTGTGTTGGTACTCCACGTCAACAAACCCTCCCATTTCCAGGAAGTGTGTTCTGGTTGTGTGTGTATTTGTGCGTGTGTGTGTGTGCCTCAACCTCCCTGCGTTCCTGTGCTTTCTGCTTTATCAGAACAGACCCACCTGTTGTTGTGAATGTCTTCGTGAATAACAGCAGATAGTCTGATCCCATCTGGATGTGCTTTGTTTGGCCAACCCCTCTGACTATTGTTTCGTCAAGACATTCTCCTCTCCTCCTATTCCCTCTCCTCTCCTCCTCCTATTCTATTTCCTCCTCCTATCCCTAACTCCTTGACTCAGTCACAGCCACCAACTAGTTAATTAAAACACCAGAAGGCCTTTCGGATTGTTACACTGTGAGATGCTTTATGGAGTATATGAGAGAGTTGTCGAGAGAGAGAGATACTGTATGTGTTTGGAGGGGGAGAAGAGAGAGGAAGATTTAAGTGAGTGAATGAAATAATGAGAGAATCAGAGAAATGCGATATGGGGGAGATAGTGAGACAGAGACAAAGAGAGAGAATATGTGCCCATTGTGGGTGACTGGCAGGCAGGCAGGCAGGCAGGCAGGCAGGCAACAGCAGGCTATGACCAAACCGTGCAGACAGACTGTGTCCATCCATACAAATGACGGAGGGAGAGAGAGAGCCAGTGAGAGGCGAGTGCAATGTAAGCGTCTGGTGCAGTCAGCAGCTTTAAATCACACTGGCACTTCACAACAAAACACACAGAGCACTATTGTCCTGCCCTAACAATAATGATCAATGTATACACGTGGCACGGCTTTCATTTTGTATACACTCATTTCTCTGATAGGAATGAAAAAAGGTGTTCCTGTACTATACATGTATGATCTCTCTTTTATTTATTACTCAACATGCAACACAACAGTAGGTCTACTGTAAATTGGGCACCTCTGTAACCCAGGTTTTTAACCTTCACAGGACAGTCAGTCAATCAACACGTTGCTGGACACAATAAATAACACCTCAATGTGTTCAAAGGCAAACCAATAGGCTATACTGCATTTCACAGCTCTTGATATTAGGGAGGCTGTTGTGGATGTAGTTCAGTTCAGCATACTGGTGAACAGAAGAGGAATTTCTGAAACAACAGGGGCTTAGGGTTGGGAGAAGAGCGGGCAATGCCCAGTGATACGGTCTAGAGTGCCGGTCCCAGTCCCTCTGTCTGGACCTTGTGTCCACTCAACCTCCCGTTTATATGTGTGTGTGTGTGTGTGTGTGTGTGTGTGTGTGTGTGTGTGTGTGTGTGTGTGTGTGTGTGTGTGTGTGTGTGTGTGTGTGTGTGTGTGTGTGTGTGTGTGTGTGTGTGTGTGTGTGTGTGTGTGTGTGTGAGTGAGAGAGAGAGAGAGAAAGAGAAAGAGAGAATGGGAACCAATAGCTTATTTGTTGGACAGTCTGCCTACCAGAAAATATGTCTGTTGTACTCAGTACTTTAAATACCCTATGGCCCCGCATATTCATTCATTACTTTTTCTTCTCATGTAGGCTATAGCCCTGGCTAGTGTAGTATATAGAGCCACAGTGCTACAGAATATACTAAAATATTTGATATCTTTTCTTTAGTTGAATAGCACAGGGGCGGACTGGGACAAAAAAATCTGCATTTTATCTACACCATCCCATATCACTGTGTGCACCGTCAACTCGTATCACCACCATACCCCCGGTGGGCCACCAGCCAAACACAAATACACCCTGACCCTATACGCCTTTAGACACAGGCAGTAGTGCTGCCACTTAAAATTACTGCAAGGTGTTTCTCAACCATTTCTGTACAAGTGACTGGTGAGAGGGACCTCCACTTTTTTATCTAGCTCATGTTTAAAACGAATACAATATGTAAAAACACCACTGGAGATACAGCTCACCACTATAACTGATCCTCTGCTCTAGACAGTTTGTCTGCCTCCCTGTTGTGCTGTCTGTCTCAGCATATTCTCTGCTGTCACTATATACCTCTTCTTGTTCTCTGCCTGTCTGCTTAAGCCTAGTGGTTACAGAGTTGGACTAGTAACCGGAAGGTTGCAAGTTCAAACTCCCGAGCTGACAAGGTACAAATCTGTCGTTCTGCCCCTGAACAGGCAGTTAACCCACTGTTCCTAGGCCGTCATTGAAATTAAAAATTTGTTCTTAACTGACTTGCCTGGTTAAATAAAGGTAAAATAAAAATACGCTATCAACGTCAAGCTAACAACTTTGGCTATATTGCAAATTCGTGCCTGTCATATATGTTCCCCTGAATCAACACCTTCCATGAGTGTTAATTACTATTACAAGGCTCCAGACTAACATTTTCCACTGGTATCACCAACTTTTACACCTGGTGTTACCAGACCATGATTTGGTCAGACCCAAATCATGAGTAATACATAGTGCTTTAAAGGCCCAATGCATCGGTTTTTATCTCAATATCAAATCATTGCACAGTATTATTCCAACATCGTAGTGTGGAGGGGGGGTTTCTACTAAGCTAACATATGGAATTGTTTAAAGATGGTCATACCATGGATCATTAAGCTATTTGATTTGGAATTTTAGGACCAATGTAGGTATAAAAATATATATATTTACTACTATAGCCCATAGAATCACATTGAATAACACATTCATAAATGAAAAACAGACAGTCCCAAAGAAAATGATAAGGAATTGAAAATGAATGAACTAATTATTTTTCTCACCCATCTACACACAATACCCCATAATGGCAATGTGAAAACATGTTTATAGAATATTTTGCAAATGTATTGAGAAGGAAAGAAAGATCTAATTCACATAAGTATTCACACCCCTGAGTCAATACTTTGTAAGCACCTTTGGCAGCGATTACTGCTATGAGTCTCTAAGAGCTTCCCACACCTGGATTGTACAATATTTTCCCATTGTTCTCTTCAAGCTCTATCAAATTGGTTGCTGATCATTGCTAGACAACCATTTTCAGATCTTGACATAGATTTAAGTAAAAATTGTAACTCGGCCACTCAGGAACATTCACTGTCTTCTTGATAAGCAACTTCAGTGTAGATTTGACCTTGTGTTCAAATCAAATCAAATTTTATTTGTCACATACACATGGTTAGCAGATGTTAATGCGAGTGTAGCGAAATGCTTGTGCTTCTAGTTCCGACAATGCAGTGATAACCAACAAGTAATCTAACTAACAATTCCAAAACTACTGTCTTATACACAGTGTAAGGGGATAAAGAATATGTACATAAGGATATATGAATGAGTGATGGTACACAGCAGCATACAGTAGATGGTATCGAGTACAGTATATACATATGCGATGAGTATGTAGACAAAGTAAACAAAGTGGCATAGTGGCATAGTTAAAGTGGCTAGTGATACATGTATTACATAAGGATGCAGTCGGTGATGTAGAGTACAGTATATACGTTACATTATATAAGGTAGCATTGTTTAAAGTGGCTAGTGATATATTTACATCATTTCCCATCAATTCCCATTATTAAAATGGCTGGAGTTGGGCCAGTGTCAATGTCAGTGTGTTGGCAGCAGCCACTCAATGTTAGTGGTGGCTGTTTAACAGTCTGATGGCCTTGAGATAGAAGCTGTTTTTCAGTCTCTCGGTCCCAGCTTTGATGCACCTGTACTGACCTCGCCTTCTGGATGATAGCGGGGTGAGCAGGCAGTGGTTCGGGTGGTTGATGTCCTTGATGATCTTTATGGCCTTCCTGTAACATCGGGTGGTGTAGGTGTCCTGGAGGGCAGGTAGTTTGCCCCCGGTGATGCGTTGTGCAGACCTCACTACCCTCTGGAGAGCCTTACGGTTGAGGGCGGAGCAGTTGCCGTACCAGGCGGTGATACAGCCCGCCAGGATGCTCTCGATTGTGCATCTGTAGAAGTTTGTGAGTGCTTTTGGTGACTTGCTTTTTAAAAACTTGCTACCCTCTCCACTACTGTTCCATCGATGTGGATAGGGGGGTGTTCCCTCTGCTGTTTCCTGAAGTCCACAATCATCTCCTTAGTTTTGTTGACGTTGAGTGTGAGGTTATTTTCCTGACACCACACTCCGAGGGCCCTCACCTCCTCCCTGTAGGCCGTCTCGTCGTTGTTGGTAATCAAGCCTACCACTGTTGTGTCGTCCGCAAACTTGATGATTGAGTTGGAGGCGTGCGTGGCCACGCAGTCGTGGGTGAACAGGGAGTACAGGAGAGGACTCAGAACGCACCCTTGTGAGGCCCCCGTGTTGAGGATCAGCGGGGAGGAGATGTTGTTGCCTACCCTCACCACCTGGGGGCGGCCCGTCAGGAAGTCCAGTACCCAGTTGCACAGGGCGGGGTCGAGACCCAGGGTCTCGAGCTTGATGACGAGCTTGGAGGGTACTATGGTGTTGAATGCCGAGCTGTAGTCGATGAACAGCATTCTCACATAGGTATTCCTCTTGTCCAGGTGGGTTAGGGCAGTGTGGTTGAGATTGCATCGTCTGTGGACCTATTTGGGCGGTAAGCAAATTGGAGTGGGTCTAGGGTGTCAGGTAGGGTGGAGGTGATATGGTCCTTGACTAGTCTCTCAAAGCACTTCATGATGACGGAAGTGAGTGCTACGGGGCGGTAGTCGTTTAGCTCAGTTACCTTAGCTTTCTTGGGAACAGGAACAATGGTGGCCCTTTTGAAGCATGTGGGAACAGCATACTGGTATAGGGATTGATTGAATATGTCCGTAAACACACCGGCCAGCTGGTCTGCGCATGCTCTGAGGGCGCGGCTGGGGATGCCGTCTGGGCCTGCAGCCTTGCGAGTAATGTCTTACTCACCTCGGCTGCAGTGAAGGAGAGACCGCATGTTTTCGTTGCAGGCCGTGTCAGTGGCACTGTATTGTCCTCAAAGCGGGCAAAACAGTTATTTAGTCTGCCTGGGAGCAAGACATCCTGGTCCGTGACGGGGCTGGGTTTCTTCTTGTAGTCCGTGATTGACTGTAGACCCTGCCACATGCCTCTTGTGTCTGAGCCATTGAATTGAGATTCCACTTTGTCTCTGTACTGACGCTTAGCTTGTTTAATAGCCTTGCGGAGGGAATAGCTGCATTGTTTATATTCGGACATGTTACCAGACACCTTGCCCTGATTAAAAGCAGTGGTTCGCGCTTTCAGTTTCACGCGAATGCTGACATCAATCCACGGTTTCTGGTTAGGAAATGTTTTTATCGTTGCTATGGGAACGACATCTTCGACGCACGTTCTAATGAACTCGCACACCGAATCAGCGTATTCGTCAATATTTTTATCTGACGCATTACGAAACATGTCCCAGTCCACGTGATGGAAGCAGTCTTGGAGTGTGGAGTCAGCTTGGTCTGACCAGCGTTGGACAGACCTCAGCGTGGGAGCCTCTTGTTTTAGTTTCTGCCTGTAGGCAGGGATCAGCAAAATGGAGTCGTGGTCAGCTTTTCCGAAAGGGGGGCGGGGCAGGGCCTTATATGCGTCGCGGAAGTTAGAGTAACAATGATCCAAGGTTTTACCACCCCTGGTTGCGCAATCGATATGCTGATAAAATTTAGGGAGTCTTGTTTTCAGATTAGCTTTGTTAAAATCCCCAGCTACAATGAATGCAGCCTCCGGATAAATAGTTTCCAGTTTGCAAAGAGTTAAATAAAGTTAGTTCAGAGCCATCGATGTGTCTGCTTGGAGGGGGATATATACGGCTGTGATTATAATCGAAGAGAATTCTCTTGGAAGATAATGCGGTCTACATTTGATTGTGAGGAATTCTAAATCAGGTGAACAGAAGGATTTGAGTTCCTGTATGCTTCCTTCATCACACCATGTCTCGTTAGTCATGAGGCATACGCCCCCGCCACTCTCCTTACCAGAAAGATGTTTGTTTCTGTCGGCGCGATGCGTGGAGAAACCCGTTGGCTGCACCGCATCGGATAGCGTCTTCCCAGTGAGCCATGTTTCGGTGAAGCATAGGACGTTGCAGTCTCTGATGTCCCTCTGGAATGCCACCCTTGCTCGGATTTCATCAACCTTGTTGTCAAGAGACTGGACATTGGCAAGAAGAATGCTAGGTAGTGGTGCGCGATGTGCCCTTTTTCTGAGTCTGACCAGAAGACCGCCTCGTTTCCCTCTTTTTCGGAGTCGTTTTCTTGGGTCGCTGTATGCGATCCATTCTGTTGTCCTGTTTGTAAGGCAGAACACAGGATCCGCGTCGCGGAAAACATATTCTTGGTCGTACTGATGGTGAGTTGACGCTGATCTTATATTCAGTAGTTCTTCTCGCCTGTATGTAATGAAACCTAAGATGACCTGGGGTACTAATGTAAGAAATAACACGTAAAAAAACAAAAAACTGCATAGTTTCCTAGGAACGCGAAGCGAGGCGGCCATCTCTGTCGGCTCCGGAAGTTTAAGGTCATTGTCCTGCTGAAAGGTGAATTCATTGCCCAGTGTCTGGTGGAAAGAAGACTGAATCAGGTTTCCCTCTAGGATTTTACCTGTGCTTAGCTCAGCCATGCTTAGCCATTCCATTTATTTTTTATCCTGAAAAACTCCCCAGTCCTTAACGATTACATATGCCTCCTCAAGTTCGAATCCCCGAGCTGACAAGGTACAAATCTGTCGTTCTGCCCCTGAACAGGCAGTTAACCCACTGTTCCTAGGCAGTCATTGAAAATAAGAATTTGTTCTTAACTGACTTGCCTAGTAAAATAAAGGTAAAATAAAAATATTAAAAAACAAGGATACCCATAACATACTATTTTATGTGACTTGTTAAGCAAAGTTTTACTCCTGAACTAATTTCAGCTTGCCATAACAAAGGGGTTGAATACGTATTGACTCAAGACATTTCAGCTTTTCATTTTTTATTAATTTGTAAACATTTTGAAATACACAATTCCACTTTGACATTATGGGGTGTCTGTGTGTAGGCCAGTGACAAAAATCTCAATTCAATCCATTTTAAATTCAGGGTCTAACACAACAAAATGTGAAAAAAGTCAAGGGGTGTGAATAATTTCTGAAGTCACTGTATTTAACCCCTTTTTTTGTTGGCACAAAAACTACCTCTATACTTCCATTCATTATTTCTAAACCGGTACCAGGTTACCTTCAGACAAGTCCAATGAGAGTTGTGGGGGTGGTCGTGGAGCAAAATGGAGAATACAATCGTATTCGTGAGAGTCTCCCGTATCCAAAGTCGGGTCATATTAAACTTTTGTACTTTTTCTCCCCAATTTTTCATGATATCTAATTGGTAGTTACAGTCTTGTCCCATCGCTGCAAAGCCAGCCAATGTGTCGGAGGAAACACCATACAACTGGCAACCGTGTCAGCATGCATGCACCCGGCCCGCAAAAGGAGTCACTAGAGCGCAATGGGTCAAGGACATGTACTGCTGTGCCACCAGAGACTCTGGGTTCGCGCCCAGGCTCTGTCTTAACCCGCCGCGACCGGGAGGTCCGTGGGGCAACGCACAATTGGCCTAGCGTCGTCCGGGTTAGGGAGAGTTTGGCCGGTAGGGATATCCTTGTCTCATTGCGCACCAGCGACTCCTATGGCAGGCCGGGCGCAGTGCGCGCTAACCAAGGTTGCCAGGTGTACAGTGTTTCCTCCGACACATTGGTGCGGCTGGCTTCCGGGTTGGATGCGCACTGTGTTAAGAAGCAGTGCGGCTTGATTGGGTTGTGTATCGGAGGACGCATGACTTTCAACCTTCGTCTCTCCCGAGCCCGTACGGGAGTTGTAGCGATGAGACAAGATAGTAGCTACTAAAACAATTGGATACAACGAAATTGGGGAGAAAAAGAGGTAAAATTCACACACACAAAAAAAAATCACAAGGCAGCAGGGCCAGACGGATTATCAGGATGTGTACTCCGAGCATGCGCTGACCAACTGGCAAGTGTCTTCACTGACATTTTCAACCTGTCCCTGACTGAGGCTGTAATACCAACATGTTTCAAACAGACCACCATATTCCCTGTGCCCAAGAACACTAAAGTAACCTGCCTAAATTACTATCGACCCATAGCATGCACATCTGTAGTCATTAAGTGCTTTGAAATGCTGGTCGTGGCTCACATCAACACCATTATCCAAAAAACCCTAGACCCACTCCAATTTGCATACTGCCCCAACAGATCCACAGATGATGCAATCTCTATTGCACTCAACACTGCCCTTTCCCACCTGGACTACAGCTCAGCATTCAACACCATAGTGCCCTCAAAGCTCATCACTAAGCTAAGGACCCTGGGACTAAACATATCCCTCTGCAACTGGATCCTGGACTTCCTGACTGGCCGCCCCCAGGTGGTAAGGGTAGGTAATACATCCGCCACGCTGATCCTCAACACAGGGGTCCCTCAAGGGTGCGTGCTCAGTCCCCTCCTGTACTCCCTGTTTACTCATGACTACACGGCCAGGCCATCATGAAGTTTGCCGATGACACAACAGTGGTAGGACAACGACGAAACAGCCTACAGGGAGGAGGTCAGAGACCTGACCTTGTGGTGCCAGGACAACAACCCCTCCCTCAACGTGATCAACACAAAAGAGATGATTGTGGACTACAGGAAAAGGAGGACCGAGCACGCCCACATTCTCATCGACGCGGCTGTAGTGGGTAGTGCGTATGGCCCAGTACATCACAGGGACCAAGCTTCCTGCCTTCCAGGACCTCTATATCAGGCGGTGTCAGAGGAAGGCCCTAAAAAAAAGTCTTCAGCCACCCTAGTCATAGACTGTTCTCTTTGATTCCGCATGGCAAGCGGTACTGGAGCGCCAAGTCTAGGTCCAAATGGCTTCTTAACAGCTTCTACCCCTAAGCCATAAGACTCCTGAACAGCTAATCACCTGGCTACCGAGACCCCTCATTTACGCTGTTGCTACTCTGTTTATAATCTATGCTTATTCACTTTAATAACTAAATTTAAATTTTTATCTCAATTACCTCAACTAACCGGTGCCCCCACACATTGACTCTGTACTGGTACCCCCCTGTATATAGTACTGCTTGTTATTTTACTGCTGCTGTTGAATTATTTGTAACTTTTATTTTCTATTTAACACTTCTACTTAACACTTATTTGAATTTTTTTCTTAACTTGGTTAAGGGCTTGTAAGTAAGCATTTCACTGTAAGGTCTACTACACCTGTTGTATTTGTCGCATGTGACACATAAAATGTGATTTGATTTGGATTTTAGAATAAGGTTGTAATGTTTCAAAATGTGTAAAAAGTCAAGGGCTCTGAATACTTTCCCTGTAAATGTCATGTATTGTCATGTTATGTCTTGTTCCTGTTCTTTCTCTTCACTTCGTTTCCCCCTGCTGGTCGTATTAGGTTACCTTCTCTCCCTTTCCTTCCCCCAGCTGTTCCTCATCTCCTCTAACTACCTCGTTTACTCTCTCCCACCTGTTCCCTTTTTCCCTCTGATTAGGTCTCTATTTCTCTCTCTGTTTCTGCTTCTGTCTTTGTCAGATTCTCGTTTGCTTCACCCTTGTCCCGTCCTGTCGTAATCTGCCTCTTCATCAGATGCTACGTGTGATCAGGTACCTCTGTCCTCTACAACCCGCACCTACCCGGAGAGACCAGCAGTCTGTTGCCGCTAACCCTGCTATTCTCCTCTGCTGCTAGAAGGGGACTCTCCTGTATAGATCAGAGGACTATATGATTTATTTGTCGCCCTCTCTGCGGGTTGTCTATTTTGTCTATCGATACATCTGAAGAGGATATGTCTTCCCTGTGTTTGGACATTAAAAGACTCTGTTTCTGTTAAACCGCTTTTGGGTCCTCACTCACCTGCATAACAGAAGAATCTGACCAAGAATGGACCCAGCGATTTCGGATCCTCTCCACTCAGCCGTCGAGATCCAGGGAGCGATGCTAGGCAGACACGAGCAGGAATTGTCTGTTGCTCGACATGCCGTTGAGACCCTGGCCACCCAAGTCTCCGACCTCTCGAAACATATTCACCATCTCCGCCTCGATCCACCGGCCACTTCCAGGGCTTCCGAGTCTCCGGAGCCCAGAATTAATAACCCGCCGTGTTACTCTGGGGAGCCCACTGAATGCCGCTCGTTCCTCACCCAGTGTGATATTGTGTTTTCTCTCCAGCCCAACACGTACTCCAGGGGCACAGCTCGTATCGCCTACGTCATATCTCTCCTTACTGGACGGGCTTGTGAGTGGGGCACGGTAATCTGGGAGGCGAGGGCTGAGTGTACTAACCAGTATCAGAACTTTAAGGAGGAGATGATACAGGTTTTTGATCGTTCTGTTTTTGGGGAAGAAGCTTCCAGGGCCCTGTCTTCCCTATGTCAAGGTAATCGATCCATAACTGATTACTCTATAGAGTTTCGCACTCTTGCTGCCTCCAGTGACTGGAACGAGCCGGCTTTGCTCGCTCGTTTTCTGGAGGGTCTCCGCGCGGAGGTAAAGGATGAGATTCTCTCCCGGGAGGTTCCTTCCAGCGTGGATTCCTTGATTGAACTCGCTATTTGCATAGAACGACGGGTTGATCTTCGTCACCAAGCTCGTGGAAGGGAGCTCGCATTATCCGTTGCCCCCCTCTCCGCATCACTACCATCTTCCTCCACTGGCTCGGGTGCTGAGCCTATGCAGCTGGGGGGTATTCGCATCTCGACTAAGGAGAGGGAATGGAGAATCACCAACCGCCTCTGTCTCTATTGCGGTTCCGCTGGTCATTTTGTCACTTCATGTCCAGTAAAAGACCAGAGCTCATCAGTAAGCGGAGGGCTACTGGTGAGCGCTACTACTCAGGTCAATCCTTCAAGATCCTGTACTACCTTGTCGGTCCAACTACGCTGGACCGGTTCGGCAGCTTCCTGCAGTGCCTTGATAGACTCTGGGGCGGAGGGCTGTTTTATGGACGAAGCCTGGGCTCGGGAACATGACATTCCTCTCAGACGGTTAGGGGAGCCCACGGCTTTGTTCGCCTTGGATGGTAGTCCCCTCCCCAGGATTCAGCGTGAAACGCTACCTTTAACCCTCACTGTCTCTGGTAATCATAGCGAAACCATTAATTTTTTTATTTTTCGTTCACCTTTTACACCTGTTGTTTTGGGCCATCCCTGGCTAGTGTGTCATAATCCTTCTATTAATTGGTCTAGTAATTCTATCCTCTCCTGGAACGTCTCTTGTCATGTGAAGTGTTTAATGTCTGCTATCCCTCCTGTTTCCTCTGTCTCTTCTTCACAGGAGGAGCCTGGTGATCACGGTGTTCAGTCGGTCCAGGGCCACCTCCCTTCCTCCGCACCGGTCGTATGATTGTTGTATTGATCTCCTTCCGGGTACCACTCCCCCCCGGGGTAGACTATACTCTCTGTCGGCTCCCGAACGTAAGGCTCTCGAAGATTATTTGTCTGTAGCTCTCGACGCCGGTACCGTAGTCCCCTCCTCCTCTCCCACCGGAGCGGGGGTTTTTTTGTTAAGAAAAGGGACGGGACACTGCGCCCCTGCGTAGATTATCGAGGGCTGAATGACATAACGGTTAAGAATCGTTATCCGCTTCCCCTTATGTCTTCAGCCTTCGAGATCCTGCAGGGAGCCAGGTTTTTCACTAAGTTGGACCTTCGTAACGCTTACCATCTCGTGCGCATCAGGGAGGGGGACGAGTGGAAAATGGCGTTTAACACTCCGTTAGGGCACTTTGAATACCGGGTTCTGCCGTTCGGCCTCGCTAACGGTCCAGCTGTCTTTCAGGCATTAGTGAATGATGTACTGAGAGACATGCTGAACATCTTTGTTTTCGTTTACCTTGACGATATCCTGATTTTTTTCACCGTCACTCCAGATTCATGTTCAGCACGTTCGACGTGTCCTCCAGCGCCTTTTAGAGAATTGTCTTTATGTGAAGGCTGAGAAGTGCTCTTTTCATGCCTCCTCCGTCACATTTCTCGGTTCTGTTATTTCCGCTGAAGGCATAAAGATGGATCCCGCTGAGGTCCAAGCTGTCAGCGATTGGCCCGTCCCTAAGTCACGTGTCGAGCTGCAGCGCTTTCTCGGCTTCGCAAATTTCTATCGTCGTTTCATCCGTAATTTCGGTCAGGTGGCAGCTCCTCTCACAGCCCATACTTCTGTCAAGACATGCTTTAAGTGGTCCGTTTCTGCCCAGGGAGCTTTTGATCTCCTCAAGAAGCGTTTTACATCCGCACCTATCCTTGTTACACCTGACGTCTCTAGACAGTTCATTGTCGAGGTTGACGCGTCAGAGGTGGGCGTGGGAGCCATTCTTTCCCAGCGCTCCCCTTCTGACGACAAGGTCCACCCTTGCGCGTATTTTTCTCATCGCCTGTCGCCGTCGGAAGGTAACTATGATGTGGGAAACCGCGAACTGCTCGCCATCCGCTTAGCCCTAGGCGAATGGCGACAGTGGTTGGAGGGGGCGACCATTCCTTTTGTCGTTTGGACTGACCATAGGAACCTTGAGTACATCCGTTCTGCCAAACGACTTAATGCGCGTCAGGCTCGTTGGGTGCTGTTTTTCGCTCGTTTCGAGTTCGTTATTTCTTATCGTCCGGGCTCTAAGAACACCAAGCCTGATGCTTTATCCCGTCTCTTCAGTTCTTCTGTAGCCTCCACCGACCCCGAGGGGATTCTCCCTGAGGGGCGTGTTGTCGGGTTGACTGTCTGGGGAATTGAGAGGCAGGTAAAGCAAGCACTCACTCACACTCCGTCGCCGCGCGCTTGTCCTAGGAACCTTCTTTTCGTTCCCGTTCCTACTCGTCTGGCCGTTCTTCAGTAGGCTCACTCTGCCAATTTAGCCGGCCACCCCGGCGTTCGGGGTACGCTTGCTTCTATTCGCCAGCGTTTTTGGTGGGCCACTCAGGAGCGTGACACGCGTCGTTTCGTGGCTGCTTGTTCAGACTGCGCGCAGACTAAGTCCGGTAACTCCCCTCCTGCCGGCCGTCTCAGACCGCTTTCCATTCCCTCTCGACCGTGGTCTCACATCGCCTTAGACTTTATTACCGGACTGCCTTCGTCAGCGGGGAAAACTGTTATTCTAACGGTTGTCGATTGGTTCTCTAAGGCGGCTCATTTTATTCCCCTCGCTAAGCTTCCTTCTGCTAAAGAGACGGCACAAATCATCATTGAGAATGTTTTCAGAATTCATGGTCTTCCGTCAGACGCCGTTTCGGACAGGGGTCCGCAATTCACGTCTCAATTTTGGAGGGAGTTTTGCCGTTTGATTGGGGCTTCCGTCAGTCTCTCTTCCTGTTTTCACCCCCAGTCTAACGGTCAAGCAGAACGGGCCAATCAGACTATTGGTCGCATCTTACGCAGTCTTTCTTTTCGTAACCCTGCGTCTTGGGCAGAACAGCTCCCCTGGGCAGAATACGCTCACAACTGGCTTCCTTCGTCTGCGACCGGGCTATCTCCTTTTCAGTGTAGCCTCGGGTACCAGCCTCCTCTGTTCTCGTCCCAGCTCGCCAAGTCCAGCGTCCCCTCCGCTCAGGCTTTTGTCCAACGTTGTGAGCGCACCTGGAAGAGGGTCAGGTCTGCACTTTGCCGTTATAGGGCGCAGACTGTGAGAGCCGCTAATAAGCGTAGGACTAAGAGTCCTAGATATTGTCGCGGTCAGAGAGTATGGCTCTCCACTCAAAACCTTCCCCTTAAGACAGCTTCTCGCAAGTTGACCCCGCGGTTCATTGGTCCGTTCCGTATTTCTCAGGTCATTAATCCTGTCGCAGTGCGACTTCTTCTTGCGCGACATCTTCGTCGCGTCCACCCGGTCTTCCATGTCTCCTGTGTTAAGCCCTTTCTTCGCGCCCCCGTTCGTCGTCCCCCCCCCCCCATCCTTGTCGAGGGCGCGCCTATCTACAGGGTCCGTAAGATTTTGGACATGCGTCCTCGGGGCCGTGGTCATCAGTACCTAGTGGATTGGGAGGGGTACGGTCCTGAGGAAAGGAGTTGGGTTCCATCTCGGGACGTGCTGGACCGTTCGCTGATCGATGATTTCCTCCGTTGCCGCCAGGTTTCCTCCTCGAGTGCGCCAGGAGGCGCTCGGTGAGTGGGGGGGTACTGTCATGTATTGTCATGTTATGTCTTGTTCCTGTTCTTTCTCTTCACTTCGTTTCCCCCTGCTGGTCGTATTAGGTTACCTTCTCTCCCTTTCCTTCCCCCAGCTGTTCCTCATCTCCTCTAACTACTTTGTTTACTCTCTCCCACCTGTTCCCTTTTTTTCCCTCTGATTAGGTCTCTATTTTTCTCTCTGTTTCTGCTTCTGTCTTTGTCAGATTCTCGTTTGTTTCACCCTTGTCCCGTCCTGTCGTAATCTGCCTCTTCATCAGATGCTACGTGTGATCAGGTACCTCTGTCCTCTACAACCCGCGCCTACCCGGAGAGACCAGCAGTCTGTTGCCGCTAACCCTGCTATTCTCCTCTGCTGCTAGAAGGGGACTCTCCTGTATAGATCAGAGGACTATATGATTTATTTGTCGCCCTCTCTGCAGGTTGTCTATTTTGTCTATCGATACATCTGAAGAGGATATGTCTTCCCTGTGTTTGGACATTAAAAGACTCT